>NW_028155632.1:72500-82500 GCF_963454915.1 Gymnoscopelus microlampas | reverse complement strand
GCAGTGCCACGCATAAATTAAGTAATAATAAAAGCAGAAAATCCTTTGTCATCGACGGCACAATTGGTTTCCTCTAGGAGGTGGTTAAGAAACACACACACACACACACACACACACACACACACACACACACACACACACACACACACACACACACACACACACACACACACACACACACACACACACACACACACACATACACACACACACACACACACACACACACACACACACACACACACTAAACAGAAATAACAAGCCCTTTCAGTGGTGTTTATCTTTACAAAGGAGACTTTAAAGGACTGCGATTATTATTTTCTCGGCTATTTATGAGGTTTTTTCCATTCAAAGAAAAGTTGGAGATATTTAGGTATTCAGATGTGTTTTCTGTTTTGAACTTCTTGGAGGAGCAGAAAGGACCAGGGGAGGAGCAGAAAGGAGGAGCAGAAAGGAGGCGCAGAAAGGACCAGTGCTTTCAAGGCTGGTCTGATTGTAGTTGAAGTGGGGCTGTTGTCCTTGTACTGTCCAGCTCTCCTTCTCATGAGTGTCTGTGCAGCTTGAGTGTGTGCGCACACACACACACACACACACACACACACACACACACGCACGTGCACGTGCACGTGCACGTGCACGTGCGCGTGCGTGTGCGTGTGTGTGTGTGCGTTGTGTGGGCATATTAGCCCATTAAGACCTGAGACAGATTCTACAAATGTCTTCTAAATCCCAACAGTTTTCTGAAAAACGTACGTTGGTATATATCAGTGGTTCTCAAACATTTTCATGTCAAGGACCATCCAAAATGATATTTGGTCGCAGACATCTCAAAATATTTGGTTTCAGGGACCCCCCAGAAGCAAAGATTTGAGTAAAAAAAAAAATATATATATATTATATTCAAAGATTTGTCACAAACTGTCACAAAAAAATAGAAGATCTACAAACTCATAGTGCAGCACGAAGTGACGTGCTGTGCTTGTATACAGTATCTATTTTTTAATAGCCAACCAATGTGCTATATATATATATATGCAATGTGCATTCTCTTATCTTCACTGGTTTTACCTCTAGGCTTTATGCCCCTGTATTTTTAATCGTTTTGTTTCAGTTTCTTAGTTGATGTTTTTTTAATGGTGTGATGTTTCTGTTTTTATGCAATTGCCTTCTGTAGCACTTTGAGATTTTTTACAAATGTAAAGTGCATTATAAATAAAATCCATTATTATTATTATTAATATTACTATTATAGAGTTAAAATCTAAAATGAAACAGACGCTCTCCCGGTTTGAATGGGTTAGGGCGAAAAACATCTTCAATGACAGCCACTGTGCTTTTCCGTACAAAGGGAAACATCCTTTGAAAAAAGAAAATGAAAACAAAAAAAAATAGCAGAGCAGAGCAATGCGTTGTCCTTTAAAAAAAAAACACTGCGCACACGTCTGGAATGCAAAGAAAAGGACACTTAGGCATTCAGCAAGCAAAAGATCAAAATCTTGAATACGGCCGGAAAATAATGAAATAAACAATCTTTTTTTTATACACGTGCCACGACGAGTCCAACTGGAAACAATATTAAAATATTCCGGTATAGTGCACAAATAACTCAGGACTTCACAGAGAGGAGGTTTTGATCTCGATAAGCACACATAGTCAAACAAACGCTTATACTGTCCCCCGAGCGAGACGTTATTTAGCATTATGTGTTTTCACAAATCACTGCAGCAGCATCGAGCATAAACACTATATCGTCTCTGTCGCGTGGAAACCTCATATGTCCAAAACTGTTACTTTTCACGATTCAAATTCAAAAGCATCAAAAGTAGCAGATCTACAAGCTCGAAGCGCCGCGTTTCGAGCTTGTAGATCTGCTAACTTTTGATGCTTTTGTGTGACGCTGTAGTGTGATCAAGTAGGACCTTAATTTAAGAAAAAACACAAATGTTAGAATATGGAGATAAGAGGTTTCTAACCCTAACCCTAGCAACATCTATATATAGGAGTAAAGTTTCAGAATGCATAAACATCTGAGGTCCAAACAGAATTCCGGCAGCTTTGAGCGGATGAAAACAAACACATCATCTCCTCCATTCATTGAACAAACTATTGGACTCTGACCTGCATCTTTAGAGGTTCAGCATATTATTGTGGCAGCAAAATCAACAAGAATTCATTACTTAAACCCTATATATATTATACTCAGTGGACCATGTACGGTAAAGCTCTTCACGGGCCCCCCCGATTCCGGAAATACCCGACAGAACCCGAGACCTGCACGGGTCGGATCCGTGTTTTATCATGAGTGTGGCTGCACTGATCAGGAGAGAAATGCAATGAAGTGCTGTTTAACATGTGTGTGATAGTGCTGTTTAACATGTGTGTGATGTTTTAGACAGACCTAGGATCAGGTTAGTGCAGCAGCGACATGAATGGCTGTGCATCTTGCGTGATGTTTTAGGCTGGTTAAAGAGCAGATCACTGCAACGCAAAAGAAACGCTGGTGTTGCCAGCAAGGCAAGCCAGCTGCCTGCCAGGCTGATTTGAAAACACCGGTGTGCAAATCATGGATTCCTCTGACGAGGTGAAAGCAAAGCTTTGATTATAAAATGGTCATTGGTCAATAGGTCTGCTATTATTTCATAAAGTCCACATTTATTTACAAAGAAAAAAAAAATCTCGAAACGGCTCGGAATCTGACCGAATTTCCTGGGACCATTTCGGTTCTGGTCCATTTATTTTTTATTTTTTTTGGGGTGTGGGGGTCAAAAGTAAAATATAACGACATGACTATAGTTAACGTCATGTGGTTCAAAAGTATCCAAAAATACAAATACAAGTAAATGTACGTATAGTTACTGTTCACCATGTGGTCTTGTGGAGAATAAGATGACATCAGGCCGTATCACATTATAAGTTTTGAAGTTTAACACACACATAGAGCATATTATACAGTATTGGACAGTGGACACGTGACGTGACCAGAAGATATGAAAACAAGGACAAGAACAGAATGGAAAGGAATAGAACATGCATCTCGTATCATTGTGCACATCAGACCAAGACCAGGGTTGATTTTCACAGCAAATTTAGTTTTAGTTTTAGTCATAGTCTTTTGAATACAACTCTGTTTAGTTTTAGTCATCTGAAATGTTTTACTTTTAGTACCATAACATTTTAGTCGACTAAATCTACAGTTGATTTAGTGCCGTGATGCCATCGAAATGGCAGATTTTCACTTAGCTGCATGCCGAAAATAGCTGATCTACAAGCTCATCTACAAACTGATCTACAAGCTCACAACGTATCGCGCTGCGACGCGTTGTGAGCTTTTAGATCAGATTTTGTGAGAGAAACAAGCAACCAGGTCTAGGAAAACCAGCCCAAAAGAAGCGACTATGGGCCACATGAGCACTTTAACATAATACATCAGCTATTTGAAAATAGCAGATCTACAAGCTCACAACAACAGCGTTGTGAGCTTGTAGATCGGCTATTTTCAAATATAAAATCTTGCAGGGAAATTATAATAAGTAGATAAGTAGACGGATATCAATAGATGAGTGATTCACCACATGTGTGTGTGCTGGGTCAAGCAGATATAAAGGTCATAATAAATCATGACAGTTACTGACCACCACTGCTGTGTGGGAGGAGGTGGTTTTAAATGGTGTCTACACTGTGTTGATAACACAACACAGTGTAAACCTGAGCTTTACCGGAGCTATAGGCAGACAGGAACCATAACATCTCTACCACACATGGGGAGGGGAGGGGGGAGCAGTTTAAGTGACGCGCACAGAGATGTGGTGGAGGTGGTAGTGGGATCTGGGATCCCTTTCAATGTCGCCCCGAGGGTCCAATGTACAAGAGGCAGTGAGTGGGCGGGGCTTTGTGTGTGCATGTGCGTGTGTGTGTGTGTGTGTGTGTGTGTGTGTGTGTGTGTGTGTGTGTGTGTGTGTGTGTGTGAAGCCGGGGCAGCTTCGGTGGATTTATTGTTGCTTGATCAGGTTGCGGCTGAGTTACTGCTGTCATACCCCCCCCCCCCACAACCCCCCCCCCCTTCCTCTGCCCAGGGGCCAGAGAGGTATATCAACCTCTATATGACACACCACACACACACACACACACACACACACACACACACACACACACACACACACACACACACACACACACACACACATGCACGCACGCACCCCCACACACACACACACACACACACGCACACACACACGGCACACACAGGGAAGTATATCACTTTGTCTGTGACAGGGCCCTGCGTGTGTGTGTGTGTGTGTGTGTGCGTGTGCGTTCTCTCCCATCATCTGGCCATTAGACAGTAAATGGCTGTGAGAGGAGAGTATGGGTTTCCCTGTGGGCTCAATACACCAGCATTTATTACTCACAACATGAGTACCGGGCTGGTCCTGCCACTCAATGGAGAGAGGCTGGGGAGGGAGGGAGGGAGGGAGGGAGGCAGGGAGGCAGGCAGGGGGACATAGAACCTGGGGAACACAGGGATGACCTTATTATCACAGACTTTGAACAGAATTCAGCTCATATGCCGTGTAGCTTCTTGGCTTATCGGGCATTCCTACAGCAGGCCTTTCACAACTAATGTATGGACATTATACCAAGGCTTATATCACACATGGGCAACTGGCGGCCCGGGGGCCACATACGGCCCCCACCTTCACTTAATGCGGCCCAGCAGGTTAATATCAGAATACTGATATATTATTGAGTTCAGCTGTTACAATTCCAAACACGCAAACATGACCCGCTTTAACTACTTCAGTCTATATCATAGTAGGTTAATGACTAGTATTAACATTATATTGTCTTTTTTATGTCCATGTATTTGTATTTAAGTTCATAAAGTTAACATAACATAACCTAGGCTAGTGGGGGGAGTGTAGTGCCCAGGATCACTTAGCAAATTGGCACCGGGTGAAAAAAGGGTTGCAAAATCGAGGGATAAAAACTATTAAAAAAATAAATAAAGTTAAAATAAGTATAACTAAATGCATTTAAAATAAAAAATGTTACTTTTCAGGATTCCAGCTAAAAAATAGCACAAAAAAAATGTAATTCGAGTTGAGCTTGTAGATTGGCTATTTTTGCTACTTTTGTGTGATATAGAATAGCGGAGAAAAAAAGTTATAATACGGAGAGAGTATATGTGGCCCTCTGGAGAGAGTGTGGAAATAGTGGCCCCCTCCATCATCAAAGTTGCATCACCGCTGGCTTATATGAGTAGTAACCAAACTGTATAACAGCACCCGCTTCGGATGCTGTCAACGCGCTGAATGGGACATTATCACGTTTAATCAGACTATTGATTGGTCTAAGTCCTTGGTTCTCAAAGTGGGGTCCGGGGACCCCCAGGGGTCCTTGAGAGAGTTCCGGGGGGTCCCCAGCTAAATGATGGATAGTTAGGAACCAAATGGACCCTTATGGGGCTGTAACTCTGAGAGTGTGCAAATGGAACCAAATGGACCCGTTAGGGTCCATTTGTACACTCTCAGAGTTAAATTAACATTGATTTTACAATATAAATTGGGGTGTCAGAGAAATGTCATTACATGGGGGTCCGTAGCCTTAATGCATGTCAAACTGGGGGTCCTCGAAATTAAAATGGTTGAGAATCACTGCCAGAGCCGTAAAAATCTTCTCTTATGGGGGTCCCTGAGGCATACCTTTTCAAATGGGGGTCCGCGGGCTAATACGTGTCAATGTGGGGTCCTTGACATGAAAAAGTTTGAGAACCAGTGGTCTAAGGAGGTGAGATACTGACCTACCGACGAGGCTCACACACACACACACACACACACACACACACACACACACACACACACACACACACACACACACACAGCCATTGGTGAGGGTCATGGGAGCGAACGGGGGGGGACTAGATCCACGGTACCTGCAGAGATGATGCCTGAGCGTCCGATGACAAATCGTACACGCTTAAAATCTCTCTACTGTCTGTGTACGACATGATATATTCTTTCTCTTCCTGTGTTCCTGATACGGCTGTGTGGATCCCTGGGCGTGCCTGATCAGTCACCCCCCCCCCCCCCCCCCCCCCCATCCTACACACACACATACACACACACACTAAGGATTAAGAGGCGTGAAAAGGGAGAGGTTTCACGAGCCAGCCCGGGACGTGGGGATGATGTGTACATGATGTTACCGCTAAAGCGACACGTGAGAACGGGCTGTAATTCGCCAGTTTAAGTCTTTCCCCCATTTCCATTTTGTCATGTCTGAGCGCCTGTCATGCTTTTGAACAAACATTGACATAATTAAAATGCAAATGCAGTTTGCTGCCGGAGAGGGAAAGGATGGGAAGATCTCTAAAGCTGATACAAGCACACACATATCCACACACACACACACACAGGCACACACACCCACACACACACACAGGCACACACCCCCACACGCCCACAAGCACACGCGCGCGCACACACACACGCGCGCGCGCGCACGCACACACATACACATACACAGGCACGCACGCACACGCACACACACACGAGCCCGCGCACGCACGCACACACGCACGCAAGCACACACAAACACACACCCCAACGCGCACACGCGCACACACACACACACACACACACACACACACACACACACACACACACGTGCGCGCCTGATAAAACGTACAATGATAGAGGCTCTTGGTTTACAACCAATTCACTGTTTGAGGCAGAAACCTATTTAGGAGCTCGTAAGTGGGTTTTTGTTCAGATTCTCTGAGTGCACTGTTGTGTGTGTGTGTATGTGAAGTCTCTCTCTCTGTCTCTCTCTCTCTCTCATATACACACACACACACACACACACACACACACACACACACACACACACACACACACACACAGGGGGCTCCGTGGGCTCCGGGCTCCCTAGCCCCCTGGCCTTTATTAAGAGCGGTTGTTTGATGAGAAAAGGAGCCGGCCTTCACTCCAGGGCCCGATGCGGAAAAGCCTGGGGAGCGGGTAAGTGGGTTAACCCAGAGGCCCCAGACAAAGCCGGAGGAATGGATAAGTGGGTCACCCGCCCTCCTCTCCTCCACCGAGCACTCCAAGGACCCCACTCTGACTCCTCTCCCTTTTTATTATTAGAGCTGGTCTAAATGTGCTAAGGGACCGACCGACCGCCGCCGAGCCGCGCGGAGCGGAGCGGAGAGGAGGCGAGCGTGGAGGAGCAACATGCAGCGCCGGGCCATGTGTGTGAGGGACCCGGACGCAGGGTTGCCAGGTTTTTGGCGAGAGAAACAAGCAGCAACTAGGTCTATGAAAACACAAGACCAAAAGAAGAGACTGTAATATAGGCCACACGAGCACTTTAAACCTATAGGTTCGTATAGGACAGTGGTTCTCAAACCTTTTCATGTCAAGGACCCCCAAATTGACACTTATTAGCCCGCGGACCCCCATTTGAAAAGATAAGCCAGGGACCCCCATAAGAGAAGATTTTTACGGCTCTAGCGGTAAAAAAAATTATTTCAAGGACCCCCAGTTTGACATGCATTAGGCTACGGACTCCCATTTAATGGAATTTCTATCTCTGGGACCCCAATTGATATTGTAAAATCAATGTTAATTTAAATCTGAGAGTGTATAAATGGAACCAAATGGACCCGTTAGGGTCCATTTGGTTCCATTTGTACACTCTCAGAGTTACAGACACATTAGGGTCCATTTGGTTCGTATCCATCATTTAGCTGGGGACCCCCTGGAACCCCCTCAAGTACCCGTGGGGGTCCCCGGACCCCACTTTGAGAACCAATGGTATAGGATATTTGTAGTCCGTGGACATTTGGGGGTCCTTGATTTGAAAATGTTTGTGAACATTGAAAAACAAGCCCAAATCAGCATCTATACACTTCAGAAACAAGCCCAAACAAACGCAAAGTTGCTTACAATAAGCAGACAGGGCAACACTGCCCGGTTTGGTGCGCATTGCGCACGTGCATTTGTGCATGTGCCGGGTACACAGTAAAATCCTCAGTGTTCATTTAACTCTGACAGTGTGCTAAATGTAACCAAATGGACCCAACAAAGTGATAAATTAAAGATATATGTCTTTGTTAAAATTACGTGTTTAACAGCTCTATGCTGTAATCATTGCTATAGAGTGTTTGTTCGGTTAACGGGGGTCTCCCCGTCTCGTAATAAACAGAAAACATAATATTTTGAGGTCGGGATATCAATTCTATCCAATCCAGGAGAGAGAACTCATACAGGTTACAGGATAAAAAATGAAGCAGAAAAAATGAGCAGACAACAATGGAATTGGAACACTACTACTGCTGCGTTTGACACGGTCAACCGTAATATATTACCAGATAGATTGAAAAACTGGATGGGATTTTCTGGCACAGTACTAAACTGGGTTGAATCATATATTTAGAGAACAGAGACTGGTTTGAATCATACAGTGTTTACAGAACAGAGACTATTTCGTATCTTTCGCTATACATCTGTGCGGACAACAATCACATGCAGAGTTACGCAAAGATCCATTCTAGGGCCCCTATACTGTTCAATATCTACATGCTCCCACTGGCTCAGATTATTACTATACACACATTGTACAAGAACTAATTTTTATCTCTCTACACGCTGGATAAACACAAACATTCCCTGGCCTCTGCCATGTACCATCCTGAAACCAGACCACGGTCTGTATGAAGACAAACAGGACATAATGGTACTGAGACACACGCTATTGTAGATGGATTACCAGCCAGAGAGAAATACACACGATCGCACACACAGGCACGCACGCGCACACACACACACACACACACACACACACACACACACAAATGCACGTGTATAGGATGACGTTGTCTCTCTCCACTGTCATGGAAAAGACACAAACATAGTGTAGTTTCCACGCCAACATAACAGTTGCCTCACTTCCTGCGTTCTACAGTCATTATGTTGTCGCCAACAACCGGAGTCACGTTCACTTTTCCTACGCAGGTGAGCGCAACTCTGATTCCACTCTCTCTCTCTCTCTCTCTCTCTCCATTACAACTAACGTTTAACCACGCGCTGAGTGCCCCGCTATGAGCTTGTAGATCTGCTAATTTAGAAAAATCGTGAAAATGTGCGCAAATCTTTGGATATATACTTTTTTTTTTTAAGCAAACATTTGTAACACAAATCTTTGCTTCCATGTTAGTATGTCTTTTCCATGTCAAGGACCCCCAAAATTATAAGTATTTGGCCGCGGACCCCATCTCAAAATATGTTGTTCCAGGGACCCCCAGAAGCACAGATGTTCGCTTTAAAACGTATATATATTCAAAGATTTGCACAAAAAGATTTTTTTTAAATAGCAGATCTAGCACTCTGTGCCCCGCTACGAGCTTATATATGTAGATCTGCTATTTTTTTCAATAGCCAAGGAAATCTGAAAATGACACAGATGCGTTCCCGGTCCTAATGGGTTAATGAAACTGAAATGTATCATTGTATTTGATATACCGTATATATATACAAATATATATATATATTTTACTGTAGTTTTCCTCAGATAGGCCACCCACCCTGTAGCTACAATTCAAAGGGACCACAACGGAAACAAGCTCTCCAGCTTATTATTATTTATTTTTTTACCTCAGTTGCTTTATTTTACACATGAGAGAGTGGTCAGTGGTTCTCAACCTGCGGGGCCGGGAGGGCATTGCAAGTGGGCAACACAATGGATTGATTGATCATTACGCCCGACGGCTGCCCTGTTAAGCGGTCAGATGGGTGGGCACTAAACACTTGAGATGTTCAAGTCGGGCCCTGATCCAGACCAGGCTGAGAACCATGCACTGGCTTATCACTCACACACATGCTGTGGGGGGTTTCACCATCTAATGCACTGGTTCTCAACCTTTTCAAGCCGCGACCCCCCAAAATAATCATATTTGAACTGGCAACGCGAGGCGTTGTGAGCTTGTAGATCTGCTATTTTCACA
>NW_028155632.1:62500-67500 GCF_963454915.1 Gymnoscopelus microlampas | reverse complement strand
GCGTTGGCACCACGGCACTGACAGACCTTCACCCTGTCCTCTGGTACATGGAGGGCATTTCACATCCCACATGCAGCAGACAGGGGCATCGGTGGTGATGGGAGGGGGGGTTAAGTTAAAGTGTGACTTCAGAGAGGAAGTTTTGGACAGGTTTCTCTTCTCTGGACGTTGTGCGTCATAGATAACAGAGCCTTTGAAGTCCCTGACACCTCCATTCAGAGAGAGCCCCCTGCCAGGCCGATGGGTCCATCAAAAAGTTATTTCATACTTTTTAAAATATTTTACCTTAAATTTTGTAATGGAATTCATTATGGATTTATTGGAAATCCCTCCCAAATACAGAAACTTTCTGCCTGTTTATGCAATAAGTTTCTGTGTGAACGCGTGCGTGTGTGCGTGCACACGTGCGTGCAAATGTGTGTGTGTTCTTGCGTGTGAGTGCAGTGCATTGCATCAAACAGAAGACAGTCCGGATCAGTCGTAAAGTCGTGCCTCCGTTCTGAGACAAACAACATCTTGACAAAAGATTCCATTATAGTTTGAGTGTTGATGGCACTGCACTTTTTATGGCCCTCTCTCTCCCCCTCTCTCTCTCTCTCTCTCTCTCTCTCTCTCTCTCTCTCTCTCTCTCTCTCTCTTCATGTTGCGAGCGCATTCATGTTGTGTGTATTTGTGTGTGTGTGTGTGTGTGTGTGTGTGTGTGTGTGTGTGTGTGTGTGTGTGTGTGTGTGTGTGTGTGTGTGAAAGTGTGTGTGTGTGTGTGTGTGTGTGTGTGTGTGTGTGTGTGTGTGTGTGCAGAATGACAGCATTGTGTTTTCCACGCTGTAAAAAACAAAAAAAAGGCGCTCCTCCGTCGGCCTCATTTCCACAAGTCTTGACCTCCGACCCCTTGATTCTGACTGCCGGCACTCCGCCGCAGGGATGGACCAGCGCCGTGGCCTCTCAGCCAATAGGAACGCTGCGCTAAGCGGAGGGTTCGGCGGGTCACAGACACACCATGTATGGAATTCCATAGAGCACAGAGAGGGGAGGTCAAAGGTCACTCTCAATCACAGCCCGACGCAGAGCGGAGAATCGGGAGAGGCTCTTCAAGAGAGAGAGACAACAAAGAGAGAGAGAGAGAGAGAGAGAGAGAGAGAGAGAGAGAGAGAGAGAGAGAGAGAGAGACAACAAAGAGAGAGAGAGAGAGAGAGAGAGAGATGATGACGTTTTGAAGAGAGAGGAGTGTTGTCAAGGGGGGTCTTCCACAAAGATGACGTTAAAAATGCCACTTGGATGGCAAAGAGGAGACGCTCGGGTGCAGTGGTGTAAAGCAGTGGTTCTCAAACTTTTTTCATGCCAGGGACCCCCAAATTGACACTTATTAGCCCACGGACCCACATTTGAAAAGATAAGCCAGGGACCCCCATAAGAGAAGATTTTTTACGGCTCTAGCAGTGATTCTCAACCATTTTAATTTCAAGGACCCCCAGTTTGACATGCATTAGGCTACGGACCCCCATTTAATGGCATTTATATCTCTGGGACCCCAATTCATATTGTAAAATCAATGTTAATTTAACTCTGAGAGTGTACAAATGGAACCAAATGGACCCGTTAGGGTCCATTTGGTTCCATTTGTACACTCTCAGAGTTATAGACCCATAAGGGTCCATTTGGTTCCTATCCATCATTTAGCTGGGGACCCCCTGGAACCCCCTCAAGTACCCCTGGGGGTCCCCGGACCCCACTTTGAGAACCAATCGTGTAAAGTAACTAAGTACATTTACTCAGGAACTGTACTTAAGTACAATTTTGACTTACTGGACTTACTGGAGTATTTCCAATTTTCAATACTCAATTTTCAATACTTCTACTCCACTACATCTCAGAGGCAAATATTGTACTTTCACTCCACTACAATTATTTGAAAACTTTAGTTACTAGTTACTTTGCAGATATAAATGATTACATTATAAGACATACATTAACCACTTTAGCCCTATTTTATACACAGGCTATTTGAAAATAGCCGATCTACAAGCTCACAACGCGTCGCATGAGGTGCGACGCGGAGGTTGTGGGTTCGAATCCACCTTGGTGCATCCGGCGGAGCCTGTCAGCGTGGAGTGTTTGGCGGGAGGAGTATAGGACGAAGGCCCTACGTCCTCCTGGTGGGGGCTCCTCACTGGTACAGTAGGTGAGTCAGTAGGAAACGACAGCAGTGACAACACAGAGATGTGTGTGGGGAGGAATTAATTGGCATAACGACTAAATTGGGGAGAAAAACGGGGTAAAAAGAAGGGAGATATTTTTTTATAAGATGTATACCTATGTATACTCTCTTTTATCTCTTTCTGCATCAGTGTATGGGCGTATAGGTCTGGTAATTTTTGGGCAAATTTGACAATTATTTGAAGAATGTAGTTACTAGTTACATTGCAGATATAAATTATTACATTATGGAACATGCATTAACCACTTTAAACCCAATTTTATACCGAGGCTATTTGAAAATAGCAGATCTACAAGTAGATCGGCTATTTTCAAACATTTTAGTACTCCATTTTGATGCCAACACTTTTGGATGCCAATACAATAGTCTGCTACAGCTGAAGGTGTCAGATTGTGTTGACACTAAGGTGGGTTGTGTGTGTGTGTGCGCGCGCGTGTGTGTGTGTGTGTGTGTGTGTGTGTGTGTGTGTGTGTGTGTGTGTGTGTGTGTGTGTGTGTGTGTGTGTGTGTGTGTGTGTGTGTGTGTGTGCGTGCGCGCGTGCATGTGTGTATGTGCGCGCGTGTGCGTGTGTGAAGAGTCCCAGAGGTACACTATAGCTGTCTAATCCACTTCTGCAGATCTGTGTAGAGGGATCATCGTGAGACCTCTCTTTTTTAATGTGTGTGTGTGTGTGTGTGTGTGTGTGTGTGTGTGTGTGTGTGTGTGTGTGTGTGTGTGTGTGTGTGTGTGTGTGTGTGTGTGTGTGTGTGTGTTGTCCAGAGGTGGGACCAAGTCCCTATGTTGCAAGTCCAAGTCGAGTCTCAAGTCTTTGCTCTCAAGTCCCGAGTCAAGTCCAAGTCAACACAGCCAAGTCCCAAGTCAAGTCCAAGTCCTCAGCTTTTTGTTTCGAGTCCCACACAAGTCCTTAGCATTTTGGTTCGAGTCCCACACAAGTCCTAACCTTTTGTTTCAAGTCCCAAACAAGTCCTAACCTTTTGTTTCGAGTCCCAAACAAGTCCTAACCTTTTGTTTCGAGTCCCAAACAAGTCAAAATGTTAATTCAAGATATGTAAAGATTTACATAAATCATGAGCATTTTTCACAATTTGCATTTGTTTTAAAACATGGGTTCTTCCAGGCCAACAGAACGCAGAAACTGTACTTTTAATATCCTCCTTGAGGACAGGGTTTAAAAGGGCCCTTTTTAATGAATATAATGTAATTTTGTACAATCTGTATGGTAGAGTATGTTACTACAATATAACTTATACAATCAGGGTGGTTGTATTTTGTCTCCCTGCTCTTCTATTGAGACATTTAGATAATGTCAAAGGCCATGTCTCACCTAGACACAGGATCTGACACAAATTCAGTGTATCCTCTGATCAAGCAGGCAGGCTCTATTATCACGATGGTGAAATTTCAGCACTTGCACTGGAAACCGCGTTCAAATCCGGGGTAGAAGAGGAAATGTATATAGCGCTGAAGTGGTCAATGTATGTTTTGTATTAATAACCAAAATCTACAAAGTAATTGGTACCTAAAATTTTCAAATAATTGTAGTGGAGTAAAAGTAGGCTAATATCTGCCTCTCATATGTAGTTGAGTAGAAGTAGGTAGCTGATATATTGCACTTTTACCTTAGCGCTAGGTATACTCTTGGTTGCTTGTTTTTGCAGAAAATGCACTTAAGACTTCTGGTGATTAGTAGTTTCGTTCCCTACCTATGTTGAATGCACTTAATGTAAGTCGCTTTGGATAAAAGCGTCTGCTAAATAATGTAGAAGTAAAAGTACTGAAAATTGCAAATACTTCAGTAAAGTAAAAAATAAGTCAAAATTGTACTTAAGTAAAGTACTTGAATAAATGTACTTAGTTACTTTCCACCACTGGTTATAGTTTGCACTTAGCACGCAGTAATGTTAATGTGAAGTATAGGTCTTGCCTTGCATACTGCTTTTCTCGTCTTGTCTATCTTTAAAACCGAAAGCTATAACTGCTGGAGTTGACATTTTATTCCACCTGGCTTCAGTTCCAGCAGCGACGGCAGGAGTGAAGTCGGTGTGTTGTTTGTTTGGTAACGTGCAACATGTGGGCCAGTGTTGACAAGTATCGGGAGAGAAACAAGCGAACCGACTTCCAAAAACAAGCCAAAAACAAACCAAATTTTGTCCAAAGGTTAGGGTAAATAAGCAGCTTTGGCAACACTACACTAGGTGTCACTGACGGCCGGGATTTCTGACTAATAACATTATAGTTGATGCACACTTTTTTAAACATTTTTGGCTTGCTTAAGTGACTTGAAAGTGACTTGAAGGTGACTTGAAAAGACTTGAATTTTCAAGTCACGAGGGCTCAAGTCAAGTCAAGTCTCAAGTCTTTAGTGTTCAAGTCAAGTCAAGTCTCAAGTCTTTGGCATTCAAGTCCCAAGCAAGTCCAAGTCTATTTTTGATTTGGTCAAGCAAGTCTCAAGTCATCAAAATCGGGACTTCAAGTCAAGTCGAGTCTCGAGTCTCGAGTCCAAGTCCCCACCTCTGGTGTTGTCTCTGTGGGAGCATGCTGCTGTCTGCTGCTTAACGCTACACTTTCATCACGCACACGCTCAGTAGTGACAGTCCCTCTCCCTCTCTCTACAAAGGATTTGTAATATCACCAAGAGACCTGACATCTCTCTCTCTCTCTCACACACACACACACACACACACACACACACACACACACACACACACACACACACACACACACACACACACACACACACACACACACACACACACACACACACACACACACACACACACACAGT
>NW_028155632.1:52500-55000 GCF_963454915.1 Gymnoscopelus microlampas | reverse complement strand
GGGTTGCCAGATTTTATTTGAAAATAGCCGATCAACAAGCTCACAACGCGTCGCATCGCGACGCGTTGTGAGCTTGTAGATCGGCTATTTTCAAATAGCTGATGTACATGTTAAAGTACTCATGTTGGCCCATAGTCGCTTCTTTTGGGCTGGTTTTCCTAGACCCGGTTGCTTGTTTCTCTCACAGAATCTGGCAACACTGATGGTGACTTGTCAGTGTCCTTGTGTTATCATCACTTTACCTAAATACAGCTCAGGTGGAGTTAGGAGGTGTTTGACACCGGCTTCGAATGCTATCAATGCATTGAATGGGACATTATCACGTTTTATCAGACCATTGAATGGGCGAAGTAGGCGACATGCTGACCTACCCGCGATTTATCAGACCATTCATTGGGGCGTAATCAGGAGATACTGACCTAGTCGGAGGCTGAACAGTCCCCACAACATGATTTACGGTTCTGTGTCTATCTGTACATAACTCTATCTGTACATAACTCTATCTGTACGTAACTCTATCTGTACATAACTCTATCTGTACATAACTCTATCGGTACGTATCTCGGACGGCGCTTAGTAGGCTCAAGTGAGCGTCGCAACGTTCGGCACGGCAACTCGCTCGCTTTAGCTCGCTCGGTGGTCCCTCACGTAGCTCCAGTTTGCTTGAGACTGTGCGCCTCCGTCATGGTCCCAAACCGAAACCGAAACGTCACTTTATAAGTCACCTCCGTCGGTAGGTCAGTATCTCCTGATAACACCCAATGAATGGTCTGATAAATCGCTAAATTGCTATTTTTGAAAAATAGCTTCTTTTTTGGTTTTAAGTTTTGCTAATCTTTGAATGTATATATTTTTAAAGCGAACATTTGTAAGTGTCAAATGTCTCAAGAAATGTCTTCATTTTTCTGAAAAACTATTCTATATCAGTGCCTTTTCTTGTCAAGGACCCCCAAAATGTTTTTGGCCACCATCCATCCCCATCAAAAAATGTTGTTCCAGGGACCCCCCCAGAAGCAAAGATTTTAAACTGTTGTTTAAAAAAAAGTATGTATTCAAAGGTTTGCAGAAAATGTTCAAAACTTTTCAAAAATACTTAAAGTATACAAAATAAGGTCTATCCACAAGTTTCCAGCGGAGAGTGGGCGTCAGTTCCGGTTGTAGGCTATACATATGCGGGGCCTCCGCCGGATATGTCCCCCACCAGGCCTGTGCATAGGGCCTGTGCCCCAGTAAATTCCCGCAGAAACAGGTGGATAGCTAAAATCTAAAATGACACAGATACGTTCCCTGTCTTGATGGGTTAAAAAATATATACAGTATTAAAAAATGTATAGTTGGTTTCTGCCCGACAGCAACTGTGATGACCATTCTCCTGGTTCTCACAACCTGTTTTTTTCATGATGAAAAGTTTTTTTTTAGAGTTATAGGCTTATACAATTAGTGAAAGATTCAGGTTGAGGGTCAAGATTGGTATTATAGGCATGTAGAGGTTATGTTTATGGGTTTCAGGCGGACGGACAGAGGTATGCAGGCTTAGGCCTATTAGTTGCGCGCCGTTGTCACGTGTGTGGAAAACGATGGTCGATCTACAAGCTCACAACGAGTCATACACTGCGACGGTGTTGTGAGCTTGTAGATTCACGGGAAATAAAAAAATCATGGAATCTCCATAAGAGAATGTTGATGTCCTCACAACTGTAGTAATGCAAGCAAGCGTGTGTGTGCGTGTGTGTGTGTGTGTGTGTGTGTGTGCGTGCGTGCGTGCGTGCGTGCGTGTGTGTGTGTGTGTGTGCGTGCGTGTGTGTGCGTGCGTGCGTGCGTGTTTCAGCTCAAAACTGGCAGAAGCGGCGAAAGCGATGGGTAAATCGGTGTGTGTGTGTGTGTGTGTGTGTGTGTGTGTGTGTCTTGTGCGAGTATCTCTCTGGTGCCTATTCCATTAAAGGCAGGCTGATAAACAGGCTAGGATAATTAAAGGGGGGTGATAAATAGTGCTGCCTTAATTAAAGGGGAGTGATGGGGACACGTGTCGAAATGTTTTGTTAGTCGGGGCCGACAGACAGATGAAGGGGGAGAGTAATTGCTTTGGATTAATTATTTGGATACGCGGGGCGAGGAGAGGGTACACACAACTCCTGAGGGCCTTTCTGGATGGAGGGATAGAGGAGATGAGGAAGGGGTTTGTGTGTGTGTCTTCAAGGATGCATATTCACCATACACCACCATCATCATCCACTATATATCCTACAGGAAAAACCCTCAATGCACCATGCGTTATACACTCAGTGGCGCCCACAACGCGAGGCGTTGTGGGCTTGTAGATCTGCTATTTTTGGCTAAAGTTCTCCTCTGGGTGGAAGGTTTCGAGTGGTTATGGTAAAAAGAAAAATCATATCACATAAAGATTTGGCGGACCCCCTGTAGTAACTCTGAGGACCCCCTAGCGGTCCCGGACCCCCTGTTGAAGACCCCTGCTGTAAACCTTTTCAAAAGGGCACTTCTG
>NW_028155632.1:32500-42500 GCF_963454915.1 Gymnoscopelus microlampas | reverse complement strand
TATAGAGTGTTTGTTCAGTAACAGTGTTAAATAGTTCTATATTCTGATAGTACTCATTACTATAGAGTGTTTGTTCAGTAACAGTGTTAAATAGTTCTATATTCTGATAGTACTCATTACTATAGAGTGTTTGTTCAGTAACAGTGTTAAATAGTTCTATATTGTGATAGTACTCATTACTATAGAGTGTTTGTTCAGTAACAGTGTTAAATAGTTCTATAGTCTGATAGTACTCATTACTATAGAGTGTTTGTTCAGTAACAGTGTTAAATAGTTCTATATTCTGATAGTACTCATTACTATAGAGTGTTTGTTCAGTAACAGTGTTAAATAGTTCTATAGTCTGATAGTACTCATTACTATAGAGTGTTTGTTCAGTAACAGTGTTAAATAGTTCTATATTCTGATAGTAATCATTGCAATAGAGTGTTTGTTCAGAAACAGTGTTAAATAGATCTATATTCTGATAGTACTCATTACTATAGAGTGTTTGTTCAGTAACAGTGTTAAATAGTTCTATATTCTGATAGTAATCATTGCAATAGAGTGTTTGTTCAGAAACAGTGTTAAATAGTTCTATATTCTGATAGTACTCATTACTATAGAGTGTTTGTTCAGTAACAGTGTTAAATAGTTCTATATTCTGATAGTAATCATTGCAATAGAGTGTTTGTTCAGAAACAGTGTTAAATAGTTCTATATTCTGATAGTAATCATTGCAATAGAGTGTTTGTTCAGAAACAGTGTTAAATAGATCTATATTCTGATAGTACTCATTACTATAGAGTGTTTGTTCAGTAACAGTGTTAAATAGTTCTATATTCTGATAGTAATCATTGCAATAGAGTGTTTGTTCAGAAACAGTGTTAAATAGTTCTATATTCTGATAGTAATCATTGCAATAGAGTGTTTGTTCAGAAACAGTGTTAAATAGATCTATATTCTGATAGTACTCATTACTATAGAGTGTTTGTTCAGTAACAGTGTTAAATAGTTCTATATTCTGATAGTAATCATTGCAATAGAGTGTTTGTTCAGAAACAGTGTTAAATAGTTCTATATTCTGATAGTAATCATTGCAATAGAGTGTTTGTTCAGAAACAGTGTTAAATAGATCTATATTCTGATAGTAATCATTACTATAGAGTGTTTGTTCAGTAACAGTGTTAAATAGCTCTATATTGTGATAGTACTCATTACTATAGAGTGTTTGTTCAGTAACAGTGTTAAATAGTTCTATATTCTGATAGTAATCATTGCAATAGAGTGTTTGTTCAGAAACAGTGTTAAATAGTTCTATATTCTGATAGTACTCATTACTATAGAGTGTTTGTTCAGAAACAGTGTTAAATAGTTCTATATTCTGATAGTAATCATTGCAATAGAGTGTTTGTTCAGTAACAGTGTTAAATAGTTCTATATTCTGATAGTAATCATTGCAATAGAGTGTTTGTTCAGAAACAGTGTTAAATAGTTCTATATTCTGATAGTACTCATTACTATAGAGTGTTTGTTCAGAAACAGTGTTAAATAGTTCTATATTCTGATAGTAATCATTGCAATAGAGTGTTTGTTCAGAAACAGTGTTAAATAGATCTATATTCTGATAGTAATCATTACTATAGAGTGTTTGTTCAGTAACAGTGTTAAATATCTCTATATTGTGATAGTACTCATTACTATAGAGTGTTTGTTCAGTAACAGTGTTAAATAGTTCTATATTCTGATAGTAATCATTGCAATAGAGTGTTTGTTCAGAAACAGTGTTAAATAGTTCTATATTCTGATAGTACTCATTACTATAGAGTGTTTGTTCAGTAACAGTGTTAAATAGTTCTATATTCTGATAGTAATCATTGCAATAGAGTGTTTGTTCAGAAACAGTGTTAAATAGATCTATATTCTGATAGTAATCATTGCAATAGAGTGTTTGTTCAGAAACAGTGTTAAATAGTTCTATATTCTGATAGTAATCATTGCAATAGAGTGTTTGTTCAGAAACAGTGTTAAATAGTTCTATATTCTGATAGTAATCATTGCTATAGAGTGTTTGTTCAGTAACAGTGTTAAATAGATCTATATTCTGATAGTAATCATTACTATAGAGTGTTTGTTCAGAAACAGTGTTAAATAGTTCTATATTCTGATAGTAATCATTGCAATAGAGTGTTTGTTCAGTAACAGTGTTAAATAGTTCTATATTCTGATAGTAATCATTGCAATAGAGTGTTTGTTCAGTAACAGTGTTAAATAGTTCTATATTCTGATAGTAATCATTGCAATAGAGTGTTTGTTCAGTAACAGTGTTAAATAGTTCTATATTCTGATAGTAATCATTGCAATAGAGTGTTTGTTCAGTAACAGTGTTAAATAGTTCTATATTCTGATAGTAATCATTGCTATAGAGTGTTTGTTCAGTAACAGGAGTCGCCTTGTTTCTCAATCTCTCAAAGCTTAACCCCCCTGAACTGTTAACTGTACTGTACATTTGCATAGTATTGTATATATGTCTGTAATTAAATGGTTCGATGTACTTTTACTCAAGTACATTTTTAATTCCGGACTTTTACTTAACAGAGTAACAGAGTATTTCTACATTGCAGTATTGATACTTTTACTTAAGTAAAAAAAATGAGTACTTTTTTGTGATATCATACTTTTAAATCCACCTCTACCAGACAGTCAGCAGTGAGTCAGTGGAGGACATTTACAGAGCTTTGATTGAAGCGATGCTATGTGGTCTGTGGCGTTAGAGTTAATGTCTTCATAATGAATTCACTTATTAATTAAAACTGGGTTTGAAATAATGTCAAATTTACATCCCTGTCCACACACACACATACACTGCACTGTGGCTTTGACTGGTGTGTGGGACGGCTGGAGCCTAGTGCACGGGTTGCTACACTGGGGGTCCCCAAACTATTTTGGTGGGGTCCCAGATGATTAGCTTAAAGGGATAGTTCACCCCAAAAATGAACCCCCCCCCCAAAAAAAAATCTATGGATTAGTCACCCCATGGAGACTTTAATTCTGCCTGTCTGTCTGTCTGTCCTTCCTCGGTGCCCAAGACATGTCCACAGCAGGTTCTACTCAAAACACACCTGTGTGTGTGTGTGTGTGTGTGTGTGTGTGTGTGTGTGTGTGTGTGTGTGTGTGTGTGTGTGTGTGTGTGTGTGTGTGTGTGTGTGTGTGTGTGTGTGTGTGTGTGTGTGTGTGTGTGTGTGTGTGTGATGGTGCGTGTCAGAGACAGGGACCCCCGGTGTAACATAAACAGTCCTGAGAGGAGAGAGGTTTTTATACATCCACCAGTTTTTCAAAACAAACCTTCTGCCTCGACAACCGCGATCTGTCTGTCTCTACACACACACACACACACACACACACACACACACACACACACACACACACACACACACACACACACACATTACTCACACCGCTATAGTGCCCCATCTAAGAGGTCAGGATGAAGGGGGGGGGGGGTAGTTTGGGGAGGGGGGGGGTGCACAAGCTGTTGTATTAGTGCACTTTTCTTTTCTTTTCTTTTTTACCGTGGATGGAGAGAATAGCCATAGATGGTCAAACCATCCTCCTCCACACTGCTTACTGTAAACAAGCTGCAGGGCGGTTCATCCTGAGAGGTGGAGGGGAAAAGAAGTACAGCAAAATAATAGAAAGACAGAAAAGATGGATAGAGAGAAGAGAGAGAGAGAGACAGAGAGAGAGAGAGAGAGAGAGAGAGAGAGAGAGAGAGAGAGAGAGAGAGAGAGAATGGAAGTGAGTAGAGAAGTTAAAGTGCACCAGATAGGTACTGTAGAGAACTAAAGAGTTGTTCCCTTAGCGATAAACCAGCATCGGAAAAGGTGCCGATATATATACTGCCTAAAATGCTGGTATCGGTATTGGTGAGTATGACAGTCTATGCCATTACGATACCAAGTGATTTATCACATGATATAAGATATAAGAGGAAGTCCTTATTTGGACTTGGGGAGATATTGCAGTACTACTTGTCAACCAGTAGGTCGTCCTACTACCAGACACCAGGGTCTGAACGTCTAAAATGTAAATGGAAGAGTATAGGAGACCACTGCACATGTACTAGTTAACAAAACTCTGCCACACACATTGGTTAAAACAATGTTTGACTCATTGAAATAAGGTCCAGTTTGCTGGCTTTTTGCTGTATATAATATACAAAGGTCAACTTTCCACACAAGACTAACTTTATCTCCTCCTCGAAAGGGGGGACATTCCATTATAATCTAGCTGAAGGAAATGACAATTTAAGCTCTCCAATTCACCGTAGCTGCGTCCTTGCGTGTGTGTGTGTGTGTGTGTGTGTGTGTGTGTGTGTGTGTGTGTGTGTGTGTGTGTGTGTGTGTGTGTGTGTTGGGCGTTAGCTGCATCCTCAGGTTACTACAACAACACGCTCCAACATCTTGACCGCAGCACCAACTCGGTTTAAAAAGAACAACCAAAAGTCTGTTTGGGAACAGCCTCTCTCTCTCCCTTTCAGTCACGAATACAAAAACAGGAACTATTTTCAAAGACATGATGATGATGACGTGGCCATGTTGTTGATATTTCACTGCAGAAACATTTTTTTTTTTCAAAATAATAATTACGTATTAATGGATTTTTCCAAATGAACGATCCAGTACACTTCTACTCAGTGGAGCAACAGGGAGTGGTGAGTAAACGCTGACAGGTTGGTGTCATGCATGGTTTCCTCCACCACTATATAAAATCACGGTGCGACGCATTGTGAGCTTGTAGATCGGCTATTTTCAAATGGCCGAAATGTATATAGGGCTGAAGTGGGTAATGTATGTTTTGTAATAATAATCAAAATCTACAAAGTAACTAGTAACTAAAGTTTTGAAATACATGCAGTGGAGTAAAAGTAGGCCTACAATATTTGCATCCGAGATGTATGTGGAGTAGAAGTAAAAGTACTGAGAATTGGAAATACTCCAGTAAAGTAAAAGTACCCAAGGGCGCCGATACTGTGGGTGCCTCGGGGCTAAAGCACCGAGGAGAAATGACGAGCACCCATCATGAACTCATCACAAACAAAGAACTAGAAAATGTGCTCCTCAGAGCACAGGTCTCCGCCAGTACTGTTCCTGATTAATCCTGTCTTACCTCACTTCAAAAGATATAAATGATCTTTTGAAGTGACACACCTATTTATAGGTCTCTATTTCATCATGCGTCTCGCTAGCCAATCAAAGCGCACCCTTTCAACATATTGTCACGTGTCACGTGAAGCTTGACCAAATGTTAGCTTTGTGGACACACGGAAGGACGAGAATGAAAACATAGTCTCCTGGCGGAGACAAAAAGAAAAAACCTCCGACATCTTCACTTCACGGAGTACATTCTTTGTACCAAATTAACCGAATTAACCGCATAAGAGTAACAAAACCCCCCCAAAAAGTTAAGTTTGCACGCGCGCGCTATGGTCACGCACTGGCCGTGCATGCACGCGCGCGCGCACCCAAAAGCGCGGACATAAATCGGCGCACCTGAAAGTACCTCAAAATTGTACTTAAGTAAAGTCCTTAAATGTACTTAGTTACTTTACACCACTGGCTACAGCTAAGAGCAAGTGTATAAGAGCCATTGATCATCAATGTGAATCAGCTGTGTGGAGGTAGATGTTGTAGGGTAAGCAGACAGACTAATGTGATCCTTACTGATCTCTGTCAGGTTGTGTTCCAACATGATTATTGACTGACAGGGATCACTCAGATGAATTGAATGACTGACAACAGGAAGTGACGCCCATAATTCATCATGCAAGGCTTCATGGGACACTGTGGAAACTCATGGATAAAAGGCATCTAGACCAGGGGTCTTCAACAGGGGGTCTGGGACCCCTAGGGGGTCCTCAGAGTTATACTACAGGGGGTCCACCAAATGTTTGTGTGAAAAGTTTTTTTTTTTTTTACCGTAACCACTTGAACCCTAGCATCCCATTTTCTGAGGAAAACTTTAGCCAAAAAATAGCAGATCTACAAGCTCACAACGCCTCGCAGCGTTGCGAGCTTGTAGATCTTTGGCAAAAAGGTTTTGTGTAGAGCGAAAAAAGAGCAGACCAAGTAAACGAAAAAAGTTAAATCTGAAACACAATTTTATACAATAGAGTAGGTGGTCCCTGATTCATCTCTCACTCAGCTAGGGGGTCCTTGGCCTGAAAACGTTGAATCTCTTGTACAAGTGTTTCCTTTTTTTTGTTCTTTTTTTTGTGTGTGTCTGTAAATGCTTTCATTTCATTAATGTACATACAAAATACATACAAAATACATACACGCATCTCAGTTTAACATCCTGATCCTGGTATCATTTATGTTTCTGTTCTCTTTTAAGGGTGAGTTTGTTGATGTTGTTGTTGATGGCGCAGCGGTAAAGTATCTGCCCACAGTGTCTACTGTGAAAAGGGTTCAGACAGTAAACGAAGGAGAAATGAAGACACAGTAGATGGACCAACAGGAAACATCCATTGTAACGAGTGCTTTACACACAGTAATGTGTTTTCTTTTATTCAATTTACTGTTCTTCTCCTAATCCGCTTCAAGGGAAACATTTGGCCAACATCCCCACCTTCAAGGCTATATATATATATATACAGTACAAATTAATAAATAGAAAGATAAGTAAATAACACAAAAAGAAAATGTCAAATTGCATTCGTGCAAAGATATTACATTCTGAGGGATAATTTGCTTTTAGGGGCTTTTTGCTGTCTTGGTCCATGGACAGGCGATATCCTTGTGTGGTCACACACACACACACACACACACGCACACACGCACACACGCACACGCACACACGCACACACACGCACACACACACACACACACACACACACACACACACACACACACACACACACACACAAAACGGACAAAAACACACAGAGAGAGCTGGGCACGATGCAAAGTGGGGGAAAATAAAAAAACACGAAACAGGCTGCATCCAAGCGTGAAAACAGGTATCTGCAAATGAATAGAGTAAACCATAGCAAATGAAGAGATGGTTGGTGGAGGAGAAGAATGGAAGATGAAGGGAGGAGGGGGAGGGAGGGAGGGCACCATGAGAGGGAGAGAGTCTGATTTGTGTAATACCATCATGGAAATCGACTTTTAAATACAAAATTCAATTTCTGCACTGCTAGAGTGAGAAAGAGCCTTGCTTTTCTTTTTGTTATTGTAATAACAAGATGATGTACTATGACCTTCACTAGCGAGGGCAGAGAGGGAGTTTAGTTCCACTGTGGCCTTTCAGCTTACACAATCACTAGAAGAATATAACCTGAATATAATATAATATAATACAAATATAATCTGAATATAATATAATATAATACAAATATAATCTGAATATAATGTAATATAATACAAATATACCTCAGAGGTGGAAAGTCACTAGCAGACATCGTATGCATGAAATGTATATTCACTTTGCAAGTAAATCTTAGTAGTTTATATATAATGGCATATGATCTGTATTCTGCAAGACACTAGTATACAATTTTTTATAAATTATTTTGGCGACCCCACACTTTATTTATTGCCCAATTTTTAAGTGGAATTAATATCTTAAAATTAAAAGCATACATTGTTGGCCTTCAAAATTAATATTTATTATCCGAAAATGAAATCAGAGCAGACATTCCTGTTCATCAAGAGAATGATTTGTGTCAAAAATAGTCAATATTTTTTAAATATTTTCAAAAATAGCAGATATACAAGCTCAAGTGGCTGAAATGTATATAGGGCTGAAGTGGGTAATGTATGTTTTATAATAATAATACAAATCTACAAAGTAACTAGTTTTCAAATTATTGAAGTGACAAATAAAACATACATTAACCCACTACAGCAGGGGTCTCCAACAGGGGGTCCTCAGAGTTGCTACAGGGGGTCCGCCAAATCTCTGTGTGAAAGGATCATTGTTTTTTACATTAACCACTTGAACCCTAGCATCCCTATTCTAAGGACAACTTTAGCCGAAAATAGCCGATCTACAAGCTCACAACGCCTCGCAGGGCGAGGCGTTATGAGCTTGTAGATCTGCTATTTTCGGCAAAGAGGGGAAAAAAGAGCAGACCAAGTACAGAGTGAAAGTTTACTAAGTATTGATGGTTTAAGTGGTTAAATGTCAGAAAATACACATTAATATGAATCCAACATCTATGAAAAGCTTTAATCTGCAACACAATTTTATGTAATATATAGAGGGGGTCCCTGCTTCATCTCTCTCTCAGTTAGGGGGTCCTTGGCCTGAAAAGGTTGAAGACCCCTGCACTACAGCCTTATTTAAACTTCGGCTATTTGAAAATAGCCAAAAATGTAGTACTTTTTCCTCCACTGGGAATGTATACGCATAATTATATTTAGTCAGTGATGTTGCCATAGAGATTTTAAAAAAACTGGATAAGTACTCTGAGCTTTGTTTTGAGCGTTGAGTAGAGTATTCACCTTGGGAGGTAGGGGTTATTATTTTTCACCTTACATTATGATGATGTACATTTACATTCCAATTAATACAAATGTTTAATATAAGTGTAATAGCACACAGAGACTATTCATCCATCATTAACCAACATAAATCACTTGAGTTACATTGCCTTGTTCTAAATGATGTGTATGGGGTTAAAATTGGTCTACAAGGGGAGGTAAATGTAGATTCCCATGGAGAGGACATGTCATCAGTGGTGGAAAAAGTACTCACAGTTTTTTACTTCAGTAAAAGTATCAATACTGCAATGTAGAAATACTCTGTTACAAGTAAAAGTGCGGAATTCAAATTTTACTTGAGTAAAAGTACAAACGTATTCATGCATTAAAATATACTTAAGCACTGAAAGTAAAAGTACTCATTTTGCAGAAGTTTCCAAAAGTGTAAAGATGCTTTGAAAACAGCAGATCTACAAGCTCAAAATTGTGAGCTTGTATATCGTCTATTTTACTTAGTTACTTTACACCACTGATGCTATGTTGATCATGAATTGAATACATACGTAGGACGACAATGGAAACAAGTCCCCAGGACCTTTTTTGTGTTATCCTTTCATCCATAATGTCTGTCTGTACCTCATGCTGTTTTACATTTCTGACTAATAAAGTATTCAATCAATCAATAACACTATCATGGTCTGAGAGATACCAGTCAGAGTCAGTCTCTGGCATTATGTTTCATTCTAATAACGGATAATAAAAAGAACAGAAATGTCTCCATCATCATAACTAAGAGAACACGTTGCAGCACAGAGTCACATCTCACTCCTTTTTATAAACATATGAAAATTAATTGATGGCTTGTTAAACATGTGGACCTGTTGCTACAGAGTTACCAGTAAAACACAGGTGCAGGGCGGGCGTAGGTCACACACACACACACACACACACACACACACACACACACACACACACACACACACACACACACACACACACACACACACACACACACACACCAGACGGGGGTCCCACAGCTCCTGCCGTAATCAGTGTGTTTATATGGGGTGTCTCAAGAAACCTGGGTGAAATGAGGAATGCCAAGACAATGCACTAGATGGTGTTCACCTCATCTATCTAAAAGCACACGCACACGGTGTCACACACACACCCACACCCACACGTGCGCACGCACACGCACACACACACGCACGCACGCACGCACGCACACACACACACACACACACACACACACACACACGCTCGTGTCGAGCAGTGGCGGCTACTGACGAGGAGTGATGGAGCGAACGGAGACATGGACATGAGGAGTCAAACAAAGGAGTGAAATATGAAGACAGGAGGAAACGGAGAGCAAGATGGGGGGGTGGGGTGGGGTGGGGGTCGGTGGGGGCGGACACGGAGCACAGGATGAGGCTGACAGATATTAAAACAGGCCAGATCACACCCAGAGAGCTTTTCCCCTTCCTGAGAGCTCATATACAGAGATTAGTGGGGAGGAGGGAGAGCTGTGG
>NW_028155632.1:0-27500 GCF_963454915.1 Gymnoscopelus microlampas | reverse complement strand
TTGTTTTCGTAGACCTGCATGGTTGCTTATTTCTCTCGCAAAATCTGGCAACACTGAGTCTATCTCGCAGAAGTGAGAGAGAGAGAAAAAAGCTCCATTTAGATGGAGTTAGATGAGTGAACAGGACTGACATGAGCTTTGTTAGTGGAAAATTGGCAGAGTTGGGAGCCAATTTTAAAATTGCTTGTGTCATATTGTGTCTTCATCTTGTGTTAAAACGTTCCGGCGATGATGCCTTGTATAACCCATTAAGACCTCACACGTTATCGTGACAATTAAGGAGGACCCCCAAAATTAGATATATTTGGCCACGGACCCACATCTGAAAATGTTTTGTGTCAGGGGCCCCAAGAAGAGAAGATTTGTGTTAAAAAATGCAAAATTATTTCAAACACTTTCAAGACTTTTCAAAAAAGTGTTAAAATAATAGGCGCTCTGTGAGCTTGTAGATCTGCTATTTTTTGAGAACCACTGTTCTAAACCAGTGGTTCTCAACCTGTGGATCAGGAGCATGATTTTGCGGGGGGTCCCCAGATGACAGTGAAGTGACAGTTTATAAGACCTTTTAAGACATTTTTAATACCCCCCAAAAAAATACCATTACAGCATCAAAAGTAATCAACAAACTATACTATAAAAAACGGTCAAACATTGGCCAAATTGTCAAATAATATAAGAAAGAGGCAAAACATTGTGAAAATAGCCGATCTGCTATTTTTCACAATACTTATCTGGGGGGGTCTCCAGTTCAAATATGATTATTTTGGGGAGTCACGGCCTGAAAAGGTTGAGAACCACTGGTCTGACTCTAAACCACTGTCCTAAGAGTTATTTTTTTAAACTTATGTAGCTATATATTTATATATAGCTAAAATCTAAAATGACACAGGTGCTGTCCCGGTCTTAAAGGGATAATGTATTAGGAGGAGCACTCGTGGTGGGTAAAGAAAAGAGTGATGGCGGTGCAGACTTCCGTCTCCTCCCCTCAGATATTGTCCCTGTAATGTGAAGTGTCGGCTCCCATCAAGCAGAGGATGACAGCCCCACATTACAGATGCATCCATCATGGCTCTCATTACAACCTAATAACACCTGTCTGCCATGATGGGGGGCGCGGGGGGGGGGGCATGATTACTAAGCTCTGGATGCAAACACACAGACACACACACACACACACACACACACACACACACACACACACACACACACACACACACACACACACACACACACACACACACACACACACACACACACAGAGAGAGCCCGTCCTGCACAAACATGCACGTAAGTGAATGAGCATAAATCAACGCGCGCTGGGCTAAAGAAACACCACTATTATCTCATTCTGTGTACTTATATACCTGTATGCTACATACTGTAGTACAAGTAGTGGTTTTCAAAGTGATGGGGGTCCAGGGACCCATGCTATCATCACTAGTATAGGTTCTGGAAAATCTTTAAATTATTTTGGAAAATAAATACATCAATTAATTTCAATACAGAAATAAACTGATATACTTCGTAATTTATAGCCTACTTTTGAATACTTAAAGAGGCACTATGTATCTTTTTTGTAATGAAAAAATATGTAATTTTGTCCAATCTGGACAA
This sequence comes from Gymnoscopelus microlampas, assembly GCF_963454915.1. Lineage (NCBI taxonomy): Eukaryota > Metazoa > Chordata > Actinopteri > Myctophiformes > Myctophidae > Gymnoscopelus > Gymnoscopelus microlampas. The sequence goes on along the minus strand of NW_028155632.1, from coordinate 25,886 downwards.
TAGTAGAGTATGTTAATACAAACAAGTCTATGAAGCTATCTATGAAATGTATGAAAAAGGTTTAAACTCCAACACAATTGTATACAGTATGTATAAAATATAAAATCCCTGCTTCATCTCTCTCTCAGCTAAGGGGTCCTTGGCCTGAAAAAGGCTTAAGCTTGTAGATCTGATATGTTTCACTATATGAAACAGGGCTTAATTAGTTAATTCATAATGCATTTTTGTCAAGTTTGGGTCAGAAGAGTCCCTTTCTTCCTGGAAATGTAATGGAGTAAAAAGTACAATCTTTCTATTTGAAAAGTTACAGTCATGAGCTTGCAAAATTGAAAAATCAATGCTCCAAAAATGTACTGAAGCACAGTACTCAAATAAATGTAGTTACTTTACACCACTCTCTGCATATATGTGTTTTATAAACCTTATATCTAGTGTATGATCTGCTGAATGCTGATGTTACAAACACACGTCTGACTCACTTTACTCTCATCATCTTTAATAAGATCAAATACATCAACAAACATCATCACTGTCACATAGAAACTATAGAATTCAAACATGAACCATGAATGACAAACACTACAATATAAAACATGTTATCAGTAATAATCACATAAAACATGTCACCATTATACCAACATAATTACAAAATGATTGTTTATACACTACAAAATAAAAGTATGTTATTAGGAATCATTGTATCTGTTTAACTAAAGCATGATCTGTCTGTCATAACCAATGTCATAAACCAATCCCTTCTTATTACCATGGACATAGGTAACTCCTAATCAATATCAAATCAATATATCCCTTTTTTTATTGGACACTAGACGTTCTAACTGTGGTTTGCCAGAGTGACACAGATCTTCCCTGGTAACAACTTCAGAGAAGGACCATGATCATAATTATAAATGAATGGAAACAGTCTCTCAGTGAAAGTGTGTGTGAAGGTATGTAGGTGTGTGTTAGAGTCAGGATCAGAGAAGAACAGCTGTCCTCTGTCCCAGTCCAGCTGGACTCTGATCCTCCGGGGTTTCTGATTCACTGAGAGAACAGTACCCTCAACATCATCATCATCAGGCCCTGATGAGGAGGTTTCTGTGTATTCACCATAATAAAACACTATAAGCCAGTATCCACTCCCTGTGTGTCCCTTCCTCTGGTAAAATTCCCCACACACACCTACTGCCCAGCTTGTATTGTCTCCAACCTCAATATCCCAGCTGTGAGACCCTGAGTTAAAGCCCTCAGAACCCAGGACATACCCCCAGTGGTCAAACCTCTCTGGGTTGTCAGGAAGCTGCTGTTCCTCTTCTAAATATCTCATACTGGTCAGATCGTCAGACAGCATGAGCAATGGATTAGCAGTGTTGGGGTCCAGGATCACAGGAGTGTAGGAGACAATGTCCTTCATCTTGTCCCAGACTCTGAAGGTCAGGTTCTTCAGGTGTTTGGCCTCGTCTATCAGCGCTCCTGAGACCGGCGGTGGGTCCTGCAGAGTGAGCTGGACTCCCTCCATCGTGGTCTTGTAGTTCTGCAGGAATGAGACGTGGTCGTCGGCTCTCAGCTGGTCCTCAGCAGCTTGGATTGCATTGGAGAGGGTTTCCATTTCTCTGCTCAGAGCCTCAATCCTCTCCTTCATCTCCTGACTCTTCTGAGCCTCTTCCTCCCGCAGAGCGCCGATCCTGGCCTCCTCTTCCTCCTGTAGGAACCAACGAATATTCTTAAACCGTTCCTTAATCTGCATCTCTGTGTTCCTGGCCTGAACCTTGATGTGATTTTCTGTTTTGTCGTAATCTGTTTTAACTTTATCAAAGACCTCCAGTTTCTCCTTTAAAGGCTTCAGTGATTCCTGGACCTTCTGTTTGAAACGTCCAGACGCTTCGTCCACGGGTAAGAACTTGTGTCCGGCGTGTTTCTCTGAATCTCGACACACGACACACACCGGCTGTTGGTCGTCCAGACAGAAGAGCTTGAGCTTCTCACCGTGTGCGGTGCAGAGGACCTCAGAGCTCACCGACGAGGAACTCCGGGCTTTCTCCTTCAAGAGGTTCTCACACAGGTTCTTCAGCGCAAAGTTTGGAAGAGGATGGTCCTTGGAGGATCTTCTCTGACAAACAGGACATTCTTTTGTCGGTTTTTCCATCCACCATTCCTGCAGACAGTCTTTACAGAAGCTGTGGCCACAGGACAGCACAACGGGATGTTTAAAGATGTCATGACACACGGGACAGGTCAGCTCCTCTTTCTGAACAGTCAAACGGGAAGCCATTTTGTCTGCCGGTCACACACCTGATCTGGAATGTTCTCTGAGACTGTTACAACATGCAGAGGAATACTAGAAGACAAAACAACAAAAACATGATGAGTATCAATAGTAGTAGTAGTTATAATAGTAGTAGTTATAATAGTAGTAGTAGTAGTGGTCGTAGTATTCAGTAACGATAATAGTTTTAGCACTTCTTCATAATCTTCCTGTTTTTACCTCAGTGGAGATTGTAGGAGATAACAGTCTGTCGGTCTGCCAGGTTGTTCAAATGATCTGTCCGTCTCTTTATAACCCGGGACTAATAACTTTTGGCTCACTCCCAGCAGAATGACGACGCCACAACTTCTCTCAGGTTCACAGCTTGTATTGCCAAACCTGTTAGACAACACATACAGTATGTGGTTGGTGGTGTGAGACTCACTTAGACACAGCTCTGCCCAATAACAGGAAATGCAGCATCATAAGAGGGTTGAATTACAATATTCAGTACAATATTCAACAACAAAAAAATAACCAACATGAATTAATTGACATGGATTTAGCCATGAACCTGTTTTCTAGCATTTTAGAAAATACAACAATGAATTGATATAAAATTTAAATCATGAATACAACAATGAACATGTTTCCCTTCACAAAACGTACCTGTCAGACAACAACAACACACACAGTACTGTATGTGGTTGGTTGTGTGACTCACTTAAGACCAGTGGTGTAAAGTAACTAAGTACATTTACTCAAGAACTGTACTTAAGTACAATTTGTAGGTACTTTTTACGAGTATTTCCAATTGTATATACTTTTACTTCTACTTCACTACATCTCGGTGGCAAATATTGTACTTTTACTCCACTACAATTATTTGAAAACTTTAGTTAGTAGTTACTTTTCAGATATAAATGATTACATTATAAAACATACATCAACTTTAGCCATATTCTATACCTAGGCTATTTTCAAACATTTTAGTACTTTAACTTTGGTACTTTAAGTACATTTTGATACCAATACTTTTGTACTTTTACTCAAGTACATTTTTAATTCCGGACTTTTACTTGTAACGGAGTACTTCTGCATTGCAGTATTGATACTTTTACTCAAGTAAAACATTTGAGTACTTTTTCCACCACTGCTTAAGACACGGCTCCGCCCCTAAACACCAGAACAAACAATGCATTTCAAAAGGCATCGTCATTGCTGTTGTGCAATAATACCAAGCTGCACCTTGCAACTTATCATGTCAGAACAACAGGGTCCGCGTCAATATACCGACGGCTCATTATTCCGACGGTTACCAACCCGATACCAAACCCTAACCACACGTGGAAGCCACGTAGTCGGACTAATTACATTACAGTCATTTAGCAGACGCTTTTATCCAAAGCGACTTACAATAAGTGCATTCAACATAGGTAGGCAAAAAAACTACTAATTACTAATTAAGAAGTCTTAAGTGCATTTTCTGCGAAAACAAGCAACCAAGAGTATACCTAGCACTAAGGTAAAAGTGCAATATATCAGCTACCTACTTTCTTAAACAGATGAGACGAATAAGCAAAATCAAATGAGCAGGAGCTAAAACAAATAAGTGTATCGACTAAACAAGATCCAATGAAACAATACAACAATAAAACAAGAGTTCGTACAACTAGTTAACAACAAGTAGGCCAGGCAAAGAGGAAGGGTAGTGTTTCCTGAAGAGGTGGGGCCGTCCGGACTTATGGGCATTTCCCAGAATGACACACAAAGCACGCAGAACAATATTTAACTTACTGACAATTGCGAAACATTACCACAACATTCATATCACTCGACAGATACTTTGATTTAAGTGAAATTAGCGTTTTGTAACTTTAATACATGAACAATCGCGGAGCTGTGTGTGACACGTACCTTTACCAGGAAATGCAGCAGCAAGAGGGGGCGGGGCTGTTGGTTTCCAGTGACCAGAGCCTTGTATTAGAGAGTTCCGCCAATGAGGAGGCAGAAACAGCGTCGCGTCGGTCACGTGGTTCATGTCAACTGGAAATAGTTACATAAGCTCATAGACTCATAGACTTCATTGCATTCCGTAAACTTCCGGTTCAGGGCTTTGTCACTATTAACCAATAGAAGGCTATGTAGAACCTGGTCCGATGAAGTGAACGGAGGTGACGCAACTCTCCTTATATGGCTCAGCCAGTGAATATGGACACCACCCGCCACAAGGGGCGCTGTTACACCAGAGGGAAAATAAAAGGGAGCCCTGTATAGATTAACCCAAAATACACATGAATGTTGACGGACTTCAAACACAATAACAACCCTGTTACGTATTAATTGATCTATTTATTGATCAATCGATTGATATTTGCCTCTCGGTTTGTTTTTCGTGTCGCATCAGCCTCTGTCTCTGACTGACTGACGAGTGAATCTCTTTTCACACACACGCACACACACACGCACACGCACACACACACACACACACACACACACACACACACACACACACCAATAAATCAAAGTTCATTTGCTTGTAGATGACTGGTTGTACTGTTGCTCCCAGGCATGAATAAACGTGTCGCGATGCGACACGTTGCAAGCTTGTAGATCTGCCATTTTCAAATATTTGTGTACTTTTACTTTTGATACTTTAAGTACATTTTGATGCCAATACTTTTGTACTTTTACTTTTTGATTTCTGGACTTTTACTTGTAACAGAGTATTTCTATATTGCAGTATTGGTACTTTTACTTAAGTAAAGAATTTGAGTACTTTTTCCACCACTGACTAATATAAACATCACCCGCCACAAGGGGCGCAGTTACAGTACACCAGAGGGAAAATAAAAGGGAGCATTTCATTGATTAACCCAAAATACACATGAATTTTGCATGCATGCGTTACGTTTTTTTTCTGGGTTTTGTTACATTTTGTTGTTGTTTTTTGATACTTTAATTTGGTTCATTCGGTACAAAACATTTACTCCATTGAGTGCAGATGTCGGAGTTTTTTTTAGAAATCATAAGGTAAGAATCGCGCATTGATTCACGTTATTACAGTGTCATTCGACAAAACCAGGCAACAACAACACCGAGTGGAATAACCTGATTCAACATAAAGCTTAATACTTTTGAGAGTTACAATTGAAATATATTATAGAGACGTTTGTATAGCCCCCATGATTGCAAAAATCCACAACAATCTGCCAATATTGCGCAGTAAGTAGCATGACAGGATGCTGGCTGCACCAGCATAGCCCAACACAATAACAAATCACAGTCACTACCAGTGTTGCCAGATTCTGTGAGAGAAACAAGCAACCAGGTCTAGGAAAACCAGCCCAAAAGAAGCAACTATGGGCCACATGAGCACTTTAACATATACATCAGCTATTTGAAAATAGCAGATCTACAAGCTCAGAACGCGTCGCGATGCGACGCGTTCTGCGCTTGTAGATCTGCTATTTTCAAATAAAATCTGGCGGGGAAATTATAATAAGCAGATCTGGCAACCCTGGTCACAACCAGTATTTTTTTCAAATACAACAAGAAAGCACGCAAAAAAAATATGTGGAAGTGGAACACACTCAGGATTCAACAGGCTTTGTCACATATCCCAGACAAGCTGCTGGGAGTGGACCGACCACACACACACACACACACACACACACACACACACACACACACACATGCACACACGCACACAGCTCAGGGCACAGCCAGGGCCACTGAACTTGAGACTCGGTCACACATCGGCAGCAACAACCTATACAGCCTATAAAACGATCAATAAAAAAATAATATAAAGATCGATTAAACTTACCATGGCTGCTCATGTGTTCATCATTTGAAGACAAAGTCCATCCTTCTTTCTTTCTTCAGAAAAAGTTCCAATGACGCGGTCGTGCAGTACTGTGTGCTTTAATTCCAATAAAAGGTCCTTCTCGATTGCCATGCTGAGAGGCCAATGCTGAGAGTCCAGTCTGTCCAGTCGTATTTCTTGCATATGTCTTAAAGGTTTCATGACATTCAGTTTTACCAAAAAAGTCTTTGTCATGGTCCTTCAAACGTGTATAAAAAGTTTTTTTTTTTTATCCACTCCAGTGATCCATGGCAGGTGTTTTTCTCTCACATTTCTAAAGCCTTTTCAACTACAATGAAAAAATAAATCTTTGCCTGAGAACTGGAACTGTCACTGCCAAACAACTAAAGAGACGACAACAACAAACCCGCAGCAGAAGTTTGAATAAATCAGTTCTCTTGTCTCATTGGACAACATTTCTTCCCAGCCATGGGATGCAAGCAAGATTTTAACGTCATCAGGTAAGCCAGCTGGAAGGCCCTGATACCTGAAAGAATACGCCCAGCAGGGCAAACTCGAAGTCTGATTGGTTAAAGAACCTGCCAATCTTATTATCGGCCCCATTCACTTCAACAGCAAGTGGATTCAATTAAGATTCTGAAGGCCTCACGAGGGAGATTTTAATGGAGAAAAAAATACAATATTTCTATTTGAAATGTGAAAGTCATGAGCTTTCAAAAATATATATAATAATAAATGCTCCTAAAATGTACTGAAGCACAGTACTCAGGTAAAGGTACTTAGTTACTGTCCACCACTCTGTGTATGAATGTGTTTTATAAACCTCATATCTAGTGTATGATCTGCTGAATGCTGACTGTTACAAACACACATCTGACTCACTTTACTCTCATCATCTTTAATAAGATCAAATACATCAACAGACAGCATCACTGTCACATAGAAACAGAATTCAAACATGAACCATGAATGACAAATACTACAATATAAAACATGTTATCAGTAATAATAATATCAAACAATTCACTGTTTCGTTTATACACTACAAAATTAAATTGTTATCGGGAATTGTTTTATCTGTTTAACTAAAGCATGATCGGTCTGTCTGTCTGTCTGTCTGTCTGTCTGTCTGTCTCTATAATACCAAAGCAATTCAAAAATGAATGATGGCATTAATTAAATATCCTATGTAATTAAAAATGTATAATTAATTACGTGTCATAAACTCCTAATCAATATCAGATCAATATATAGATTTTTTATTTGACTAGACGTTCTAACTGTGGTTTTCCAGAGTGACACTGATCTTCCCTGGTAACATCTTCAGAGACGTACCACCAGTGTGATTATTATCAACGTATGGAAACAGTCTCTCAGTGAAAGTGTGTGTGAAGGTGTGTAGGTGTCTGTTAGAATCAGGATAAGAGAAGGACAGCTGTCCTCTGTCCCAGTCCAGCTGGACTCTGATCCTCCGGAGTTTCTGATTCACTGAGAGAACAGTACCCTTAACATCAGGCCCTGATGGGGAGAAAGCTATGTATTTACCCGCATAGAACACTATAAACCAGCATCCACCCACTGTGACTCCCTTCCTCTGGATAGACTCCACACACACACCTACGTGCCAGAGTTCATTGTCTCCAACCTCAACATCCCAGCTGTGAGACCCTGAGTTAAAGCCCTCAGAACCCAGGACTTGGCGCCAGTGGTTAAACCTCTCTGGGTTGTCAGGAAGCTGCTGCTCCTCTACAACACGTCTCAAACTGGTCAGATCATCAGACAGGATGAGACATGGATGAGCAGTGTTGGGGTCCAGGATGACAGGAGTGTAGGAGACAATGTCCTTCATCTTGTCCCAGACTCTGAAGGTCAGGTTCTTCAGGTGTTTGGCCTCGTCTATCAGCGCTCCTGAGACCGGCGGTGGGTCCTGCAGGGTGAGCTGGACTCCCTCCATTGTGGTCTTGTAGTTCTGCAGGAATGAGACGTGGTCGTCGGCTCTCAGCTGGTCTTCAGCAGCTTGGATTGCATTGGAGAGGGTTTCCATTTCTCTGCTCAGACCCTCAATCCTCTCCTTCATCTCCTGACTCTTCTGAGCCTCTTCCTCCTGCAGAGCGCCGATCCTGGCCTCCTCTTCCTCCTGTAGGAACCGACGAATATTCTGAAACTGTTCCTTAATCTGCGTCTCTGTGTTCCTGGCCCGAACCTTGATGTAATTTTCTGTTTTATTGTAATCTTTTTTAACTCTATCAAATACCTCCAGTTTCTCCTTTAAAGGCTTCAGTAATTCCTGGACCTTCTGTTTGCAACGTCCAGACGCTTCATCCACGGGTAAGAACTTGTGTCCGGTGTGTTTCTCTGAATCTCGACACACGACACACACCGGCTGTTGGTGGTCCAGACAGAAGAGCTTGAGCTTCTCACCGTGTGCGGTGCAGAGGACCTCAGAGCTCACCGACGAGGAGCTCCGGCCTTTCTCCTTCAAGAGGTTCTCACATAGGTTCTTCAGCGCAAAGTTTGTATGAGGATGGTCCTTGGAGAATCTCCTCTGACAAACAGGACATTCTTTTGTTGGTCTTTCCGTCCACCAATCCTGGAGACAGTCTTTGCAGAAGCTGTGGCCACAGGACAGCACAACGGGATGTTTAAAGATGTCATGACACACGGGACAGGTCAGCTCCTCTTCCTGACCAGTCAAACTGGAAGCCATTTTGTCTGCCGGTCACACACCTGATCTGGAATGTTCTCTGAGGCTGTTACACCAGAGGAATACTAGAAGACAAAACAACAACCATGACATTATGAGTATCAATGGTAGTAGAGGTTACTATAACGTATAGTAGTAGTAGTTATAATAATAGTAGTAGTAGTGGTGGCTGTAGTATTCAGTAACAGTAATAGTTTTAGCACTTTTTTATAATCTCCCTGTTCTTACCTCAGTGTAGATTGTAGGAGATAACAGTCTGTCGGTCTGCCAGGTTGTTCAAATGAGTTGTCCGTATATTTGTAACCCGGGACCCCTATTTTTTGTCTCACTCTCAGCAGATTGACGACGTCACAACTTCTCTCAGGTTCACAGCACGTATTGCCAACTCTGTTAGACAACAACAACACATACAGTATGTGGTTGGTGGTGTGAGACTCACTTAGACCACGTTTACACGGCAACGGATCAGAACAGAAAACGTCAAAGTGCCGTTGCGTTGTCACTTTTTAATTTGTGTTTACACGGAGACACAAGAGTGATTTAAAACTCTATAGTGTGCATGCCAGGTGGCGGTGACGTGTCTTCTTCCTATCACAGCTGTTTGTTTGGTTGCCATGTCCGCTTATTATAAGCAACTTTGGACTTGTTTCTAAAGTGTAGTTGCTTATTTGGGCTTGTTTCCAAAAGTTGTTTAAACCAGTGGGTCATAAACATCTTCATGTCAAATTATGTATTTGTCCACAAACCCCCCCTTCTGAAAATATTTTGTGTCAGGGACCCCCATACAAGATGTGTGTTAAAATTGTTCAAATATTTAAAAAATGTTCCAGAATGACCTTTTTTTCTCAAGACTTTTTTTTTATTTTTTTGAAAATAGCAGATCTACAAGCTCACAACACGTCGCATCGTGACGCGCTGTAGATCAGCTATTTTCAAATAGCTGTAGCCTGGTCGCTTCTTTTGAACTTGTTATCATAGACCTGGTTGATTATTTCTATCACAGGATCTGGCAACACTGGTTAACACAGTTTTGCATGTTTACACAGAGACGCGAGGCGAAGCGTTTTCAAAGATGTCCACTCTGGAAGGGGGTTTCACTTTATTGCGTTTTCAACCCCCCGATAACGTCGTTGTCGTCTAAACGGACGGCACATCTGATATTTAATTTTGCCGTTTTCTTTAGAGACCGTTGTCGTGTAAACGGAGCCTTAGACACAGCTCTGCCCCTAAACACCAGAACAAACAATACATTTCAAAAGGCATCGTCATTGCTGTTGTGCAATAATACCAAGCTGCACCTTGCAACTTATAATGTCAGAACAACACACAAAGCAGTAAAACGTTTTACTTACTGACAATTGCAAAACATGACCACAACATTCATATCACTCGACATAGACTTCGATTTAAGTGAAATTAGCGTTTGTAACTTAATACATGAACAATCGCGGAGCTGTGTGTGATACGTACCATACCAGGAAATGCAGCAGCATGAGGGGGCGTGCCTGCCGGATCGGTTTCCAGTGACTAAGTAAACACCACCCGCCACAAGGGGAATCAATTTGACGGACTTCAAACACAATAACAACCCTGTTACATATTAATTGATGTATTTATTGATCGATTGATATTTGCCTCCCGGTTTGTTTTCTCGTGTCGCATCAGTCTCTGTCCTCTGTCTCTGACTGACGAGTGAGCCTCAGTCTGAAAAAAAGGCTGAACGACTAAACAAGGAAATGGACTTTGATTCATTTTCTTCTGATAACAGGAATCACACACACACACACACACACACACACACACACACACACACGCACACACGCACACACACACACACACACACACACACACACACACACACACACACACACACACACACAGCCCTTCATGTACAAACATGCACGTAAATGAATGAGCATACATCAACGCACGCTGGGCTAAAGAAACGCCACTATCATCTCTTTCTTTTACTTATATACCTATGCTATACTGCAAGTAGTGGCTTTCAAAGTGATGAGGGTCCACGGACCTGTTATTATCACTAGTATAGATTCTGGAAAATCTTTAAATTATTTTGGGAAATAAATACATTAATTAATTTCAATACAGCAATAATCTGATATACTTTGTAATTTCTAGCCTACTTTTGAATACTTAAACTATTATGTATCTTTTTTTTTATGAAAAAATAATAATTTTGTCCAATCTGGACAAAAGTAGAGTATGTTAATACAAACAAGTCTATGAAGCTATCTATGACATGTATGAAAAAGGTTTGTATACAGTATGTATAAAATACAAAATCCCTGCTTCATGTCTCTCTCAGCTAAGGGGTCCTTAGAGGCCAAGGAAGCTTGTAGATCTGCTATTTTCACTAGATTTGAAACAGGACTTAATTAGGTAATTCATAATGTATTTTTGTTAAGTTTGGGTCAGAAGATTCCCTTCCTTCCTTGAAATGTAATACAATCTTTCTATATGAAATGTTAAAGTCATGAGCTTGCAAAAAAAAAATAATAAATGCTCCAAAAATGTACTGAAGCACAGTACTCAAGTAAATATACTTTGTTACTGTCCACCACTCTCTGTATGTATGTGTTTTATAAACCTTTTATCTAGTGTATGATCTGCTGAATGCTGACTGTTACAAACACACGTCTGACTCACTTTACTCTCATCATCTTTAATAAGATCAAATACATCAACAGACATCATCACTGTCACATATAAACTACAGAATTCAAACCTGATCTATAAATGACAAACACTACAATATAAAACATGTTATCAGTAATAATCATATCAAACATGTCACCATTATACCGATATAATTACAAAATGATCGTTTATACACTATAAAATAAAAGCATGTTATCAGGAATCATTCAGTTAACTAAAGTATGATCTGTTGTTCCGTGTAATACCGAAGCAATTCAAAACTGAATGATACATTAATTAATATCAATGTAATTCAAAATTAATAACGTGCCATAAACCAATTAGTTCAGATTACCATGGACATAGGTAACTCCTAATACATATCAGATCATTATATTGCATTTTTATTGGGCGCTAGACGTTCTAACTGTGGTTTTCCAGAGTGACACAGATCTTCCCTGGTAACATCTTCAGAGAAGGACCGTCATCATGACCATTATAAATGAACGGAAACAGTCTCTCAGTGAAAGTGTGTGTGACTGTGTGTAAGTGTGTGCTAGAATCAGGATCAGAGAAGGACAGCTGTCCTCTGTCCCAGTCCAGATGGACTCTGATCCTCTGGAGTTTCTGATTCACTGAGAGAACAGTACTCTCATCATCAGGTGTGGAGAATGCTGCGTACTTACCCTCATTGAACTGTATAAACCAGTCTCCACTCCCCATGTCTCCCTTCCTCTGGAAAGACTCCACACACACACCTACTGTCCAACTTTTATTGTCTCCAACCTCAACATCCCAGCTGTGAGACCCTGAGTTAAAGCCCTCAGAACCCAGGACTTGGCACCAGCAGTCAAACCTCTCTGGGTTGTCAGGAAGCTCCTCCCACTCTTCTACACATCTCACACTGGTCAGATCATCAGACAGTATGAGACATGGATTAGCAGTGTTGGGGTCCAGGATGACAGGAGTGTAGGAGACAATGTCCTTCATCTTGTCCCAGACTCTGAAGGTCAGGTTCTTCAGGTGTTTGGCCTCGTCTATCAGCGCTCCTGAGACCGGCGGTGGGTCCTGCAGAGTGAGCTGGACTCCCTCCATCGTGGTCTTGTAGTTCTGCAGGAATGAGACGTGGTCGTCGGCTCTCAGCTGGTCCTCAGCAGCTTGGATTGCATTGGAGAGGGTTTCCATTTCTCTGCTCAGACCCTCAATCCTCTCCTTCATCTCCTGACTCTTCTGAACCTCTTCCTCCCGCAGAGCGCCGATCCTGGCCTCCTCTTCCTCCTGTAGGAACCGACGAATATACTGAAACTGTTCCTTAATCTGTGTCTCTGTGTTCCTGGCCTGAACCTTGATGTGATTTTCTGTTTTGTCATAATCTGTTTTAACTCTATCAAAGACCACCAGTTTCTCCTTTAAAGGCTTCAGTGATTCCTGGACCTTCTGTTTGCAACGTCCAGACGCTTCGTCCACGGGTAAGAACTTGTGTCCGGCGTGTTTCTCAGAATCTCGACACACGACACACACCGGCTGTTGGTCTTCCAGACAGAAGAGCTTGAGCTTCTCGCCGTGTGCGGTGCAGAGGACCTCAGAGCTCACCGACGAGGAGCTCCGGGCTTTCTCCTTCAAGAGATTCTCACACAGGTCCTTCAGCACAAAGTTTGGAAGAGGATGGTCCTTGGAGGATCTTCTCTGACAAACAGGACATTCTTTTGTCGGTTTTTCCATCCACCAATCCTGCAGACATTCTTTGCAGAAGGTGTGGCCACAGGACAGCCCAACGGGATGTTTAAAGATGTCATGACACACGGGACAGGTCAGCTCCTCTTTCTGAACAGTCAAACCGGAAGCCATTTTGTCTGCCGGTCACACACCTGATCTGGAATGTTCTCTGAGGCTGTTACAACAGAGGAATACTAGAAGACAAAACAACAATAACATTATGAGTATCAATAGTATTAGTAGTAGTAGTTATGGTTCTAGTATTCATAGTAACAGTAATAGTTTTAGCACTTTTTAATAATTTTCTTACCTCAGTGGTGAATGTAGCAGAAAACAGTCTGTCGGTCTTCCAGGTTGTCAAATGATCTGTCCGTCTATTAATTGTCTATTTAATCTATTTATTGATCGATTGATATCTGCCTCTCGGTTTGTTTTTCGAGTCGCACCAGTCTGTCTCTGACTGACGAGTGAATCTCAGTCTGAAAAAAGGCTGAACGACTATACAAGGAAATGGACTTTGATTCATTTTCTTCTGATAACAGTTATGACACACGCACGCACGCACGCACGCACACACGCACACACGCACACACGCACACACACACACACACACACACACCCCCCAATGAATCAAGGTTCATTTTCTTGTAGATGACTGGTTGTACTGTTGCTCCCAGGCATAAATAAATGTGTGTTTTTGTCATACACAGAGCATTAGTACTCAATGGACACTCCCAGAATAATGTGTTTTGATTTAATTACACGTTTATCAGAATTATTTTCGATTAAATCGGTTAGTTCGATTAACTGTATCACTCCCAGTGCACGCACGCACGCACACGCAAGCACGCACGCAGGAGCAGTAGAATAAGGCATTAGCATAAATTCATTAGAGTGGCAGGGAAGTGTTTATCAACACAGAGATATGTTGTTTAGAACATCTGACTGGATGGATTATACATCTACACACTCCCAGCATGCACTCTGTTTACAATGGGACACAGAGAGAGAGAGAGAGCGAGAGAGAGAAATGAGGAAGACTGCAAATCGTCGCTGTCAGGCGCACACCTCCTATCTCCGTTTTTCAACTTTTTTATTGTCTTTAATAAATCAGTGGTATTGAACACCCTTTACGTCTGTGTGTGTGTGTGTGTGTGTGTGTGTGTGTGTGTGTGTGTGTGTGTGTGTGTGTGTGTGTGTGTGTGTGTGTGTGTGTGTGTGTGTGTGTGTGTGTGTGTGTGTGTGTGTGTGTGTGTGTGTGTGTGTGTGTGTGTGTGTTTGTTTTACACATCTCTGCAAGGATATTCCTTGTTGGAATGAGTTGCCTCTGTGTGTCAGGCAGTCTCACCCTAAACTTTCCTTTAAAAAAAGTGAGAATGCTGTTATGGAAAAAGCTAAAGGCTGGTGATGCTCTTTAATTTGTTTATTTATATTATGAACTTACAACATATTTGACTCAGTTGAAAGTGTACATTGTGGACATTAACATGTTTATTATAAATGGTGAATATTGATGCTTGCAATTGGCTATAGTTCTGCTACTGTACATCCCATAGCCTGGAGGGGGTAGGAGCGTTGTAATTGGCTAGTTGGTATAGTGAGAATGCTTGTCTCATATAGCCTGGAGGGATGGTTATCAATTAAAGAAAATGACACAGTCGTCATTGACCGGTTTGAAAAATATTAGAGAATGCACAATAAATGTAACGCAGAACAGCCTAGTGGAATGAGAGATTATAGCTGCAGACAGACAGACAGACAGACAGACAGTCACATATACACACACACAATTTTGTATTACTATAGGACATCAATATTTTAGTACACCGATTTTATGAATGCAGATTTAAAACATGTTTTACTTCAAGCACCGTAATCCGATCGGCGGCCATTTAAATTTTTTATTATTTTTTTTTAATAATGAATCAGAGTGCAATACACCTCCCAAGCGATAAGGGCGCGTAGTTGAAAGCACAATGGGGAAAATTCTGAGAAAGTGGCCACCAATCGGATTAAAATGCTTTTTATTGAACAATACGGAAGATACGGGTACTTAGACCGATGCACTTTAACCTGTTACATCCGTGGCTTGGGGATCAGCACTTTATATTTGAAGTCTGAACGTTTGTGTAGATGTAGCGGTTGTAAATGTAAAATATTCTCAAATCAGGAACAAGTGGTTCCATGACTGTCATGATATGACAGTCATGTTTCAGGGCTGCCCTAAATCTAACCTCTAAATGTCCAATACTAATCCTAACCCTAACCTTATAGAGTAAGTCTAACTCCACACATATTTTTCTTTTTACCATAAAACAACCCTTTCTCCTGTAAGGACCAGGACAATTCTAAATGATTATTTTTCTAATTCTGCTATACTTGTGGTACATCTGGCCGTCACTAGTAGCGCACGCACGCACGCACGCACGCACGCACGCACGCATGACCTCCTGGGCAGAGATTAATACAATTTCCAGGAATCAGAATCACCTTATATTTGTGGTGTGGTTTGGCAGGGTGTATTACTGTATATATTATATTTGTGGTGTGGTTTGGCAGGGTGTATTATATATTATATTTGTGGTGTGGTTTGGCAGGGTGCTGTTCATCATCGCTGTGAGATGAGACAATAAGGCTGTGTGTCCTTGACCTCTGACCCCAGCGTGTGTCACACTGCACAAAGACTGATGAACAGCTTCTTAATGTCACCAAACCCCCTGCTCTGTCACAAGGTTATTATTATATCAAAACTGAAAGCAGAAACTAGACAATTCAATGGAAAATAAAATATATTAGTTGATTAAATAAAGAAAAATAAAGCTTGTATGAACATTTTAAAATAAATTGAAATAAAAATATTGAAATAGCGTATTGAGTAAATAATAATAATAATAAATAATATAAGGAAAAAAATAGCTGATCTAGCTGAGCTTGTAGATCGGCTATTTTCATTGGGTGGGGTGGTCCCCAGTTCAAATATGATTATTTTGGGGGGTCCCCAGTTCAAAAATGATTATTTTGGGGGGTCCCCAGTTCAAAAATGATTATTTTGGGGGGTCCCCAGTTCAAATATGATTCAATTGGGGGGTCCCCAGTTCTTTTGGGGGTCCCCAGTTCACATTTTCATTATTTTGGGGGGGTCCCCAGTTCAAATTTGATTCTTTCGGGGGGTCCCTAGTTCAAATATGATTATTTTGGGGGGTCTGACAAGTTTGAGAACCACTGTTCTAACAGATGGCCGGTTGAGTGTCTAAACAGAAGTGGCGGAATTTGGCCGGACTTCTCCGTCAATAAAATGAGTGTTGTGATTGGTCGAAAAAGATAGTTTCCGAGGGAAACACGTACGACGGAAGTCCCGCCCCCTATAGACACTCTCGGCATTAGGTCATGACCAGGCTTTACTCTTCACAGGTGAAAAAAGCTGGGAACGAGGCTAAATAGATGCTGTGTGTTGTGTGTTGAGCGGTGCTCAGCCGCTCAGATATCGTAGCGTCTTGTTTTTAAAGCCACACAAACTGTCTCAAACACTGAACCTCAACAACACAACAGTCTCACTGCAGACAGACTGTCTCACACACTGGACCTCAACAACACAACAGTCTCACTGCAGACAGACTGTCTCACACACTGGACCTCAACAACACAACAGTCTCACTGCAGACAGACTGTCTCACACACTGAACCTCAACAACACAACAGTCTCACTGCAGACAGACTGTCTCACACACTGAACCTCAACAACACAACAGTCTCACTGCAGACAGACTGTCTCACACACTGAACCTCAACAACACAACAGTCTCACTGCAGACAGACTGTCTCACACACTGAACCTCAACAACACAACAGTCTCACTGCAGACAGACTGTCTCACACACTGAACTTCAACAACACAACAGTCTCACTGCAGACAGACTGTCTCACACACTGAACCTCAACAACACAACAGTCTCACTGCAGACAGACTGTCTCACACACTGAACTTCAACAACACAACAGTCTCACTGCAGACAGACTGTCTCACACACTGAACCTCAACAACACAACAGTCTCACTGCAGACAGACTGTCTCACACACTGAACTTCAACAACACAACAGTCTCACTGCAGACAGACTGTCTCACACACTGAACCTCAACAACACAACAGTCTCACTGCAGACAGACTGTCTCACACACTGAACTTCAACAACACAACAGTCTCACTGCAGACAGACTGTCTCACACACTGGACCTCAACAACACAACAGTCTCACTGCAGACAGACTGTCTCACACACTGAACTTCAACAACACAACAGTCTCACTGCAGACAGACTGTCTCACACACTGAACCTCAACAACACAACAGTCTCACTGCAGACAGACTGTCTCACACACTGAACTTCAACAACACAACAGTCTCACTGCAGACAGACTGTCTCACACACTGAACCTCAACAACACAACAGTCTCACTGCAGACAGACTGTCTCACAGTCTGGACCTCAACAACACAACAGTCTCACTGCAGACAGCATGGCATTTAGGTTGTGTGACACTAAGGGGTCCTTAAGAGACGAGGAGGAAGAGAAGAGGAGGAGGAAGAGGGAGAGAAAAAGAAGAGGGGAGTCAGACAGGTTGGACTGTTAGAGCACACACAGACACACTCTGGTTAATGTCTCACTGACATTTCTGCTCTCATTGTACACCCCCCTCCCCCCAACACACACACACACACACACACACACACACACACACACACACACACACACACACACACACACACACACACACACACACACAGTGAAGGAGAGACGTAATGCTCTCTGTCTGTACTTCACTCAAGGTCACAGGACCCAGACAGGGTCAAGGGTGAGGGTTCACGGGAGGGCCAGCCAATCAGGAGGATGTGGGCAGGATCAGGTTTCACCACCGAGGAGGACTCTCTCTCTCTCTCTCTCTCTCTCTCTCTCTCTCTCTCTCTCTCTCTCTCTCTCTCTCTCTCTCTCTCTCTCTCTCTCTCTCTCTCTCTCTCTCTCTCTCTCTCTCTCTCTCTCTCTCGCGACAGTGTCATACGACGGACCATAAATTAGGCATAAGTTGGGATACATACAAATGTTTTAAGTGCGCCTTATGTATATTAAAAAGCCCTCAGACAGGCTAACGTAGTGCTTTGGAAATCAATCGTCTCATCATCAGCCCAATAGGCTGCATTTCGGTTTGTTTTTAGTTTTTAACTTTCTATTTGTTTTCACCCAGTTTTCATAATGAAAGCTGGGAGATTGTTGTCAGTCCTCTAGACTGACTTGAGTCAAACTAAAGTTGTGATTCACAATTTGCAACGCTGGGGAGAAAAATACTAAACTTTCAGACTGCAGGAACACATGGTCGAGGACTTCCAGTCATTTGCAATAATCACAGACATCCTCATCTGTATTGTTTTTTATCCGGTGTGTGAATCTGCCATGTCTGTGATTTTGTAAAAGTAAAAATTCCAACGGCGAATTACCTTAATTTTGTGAAGACGGAGGACCCTTAACCCATTATATCCGGGAACGCATCTGTGACATTTTTAAATTTATTTGGCTATTAAAAAATAGCAGATCTACAAGCTCATAGCGTGGCACCGAGTGCCACGCTATGAGCTTGTAGATCTGCTATTTTTTTGTACCCGTGAATACTTTGTTTAAATCTTTGAATATATATATTTTTCAAGAGAACATTTTTGACTCAAATCTTTGCCTTTGGGGATTCTACAAAAAATATCTTCTGAATCCTAAATGATATATATTTGGCCGCGGACCCCTGTCTAAAAATATTTTGTTCCAGGGACCCCCCCAGAAGCAAAGATTTGAGTTCCAAATGATCGCTTTAAAAAATATATATGTTCAAAGATTTGCGCACATTTTCACGATTTTTCAAAAAATAGCAGATCTACAAGCTCATAGCGCGGCACTCGGTGCCGCGCTATGAGCGCTATGAATTCTAAATTTACTTGAGTAAAAGTACAAAAGTATTGGTATCAAAATGTACTTAATACCAAAAGTAAAAGTACTAAAATCTTTGGGGAAAATAGCAGATCTACAAGCTCTCAACGCGTCGCGGTGCGACGCGTTGTGAGCTTGTAGATAGTCTATTTTCAAATAGCCTAGGTATAAAATAGGACTAAAGTGGTAAATGTATGTTTTATAATGTCAAAATGTATATCTGCAAAGTAACTAAAGTTTTCAAATAATTGTAGTGGAGTAAAAGCACAATATTTGCCTCTGAGATGTAGTGGAGTGGAAGTAAAAGTATAGACAATTGAAAATACTCCAGTAAAGTAAAAGTACCTCAAAATTGTACTTACTGTAAGTACAGTACTTGAGTAAATGTACTTAGTTACTTTACACCACTGATCCTGTGTCTAGGTGAGACGTGACCTTTTGACAGGATCTAAATGTCTCAACAGAAGACCAGGGAGACCAAATACAACCATCCCAATTGTACAAGTTATATTGTATCAACATACTCTACCATGCGAGAGCACCTTGACCCTTGTGCTGCACAGCCGTCTGCCACAGAACTGCCTCCATTGAGGCAGCAGAATAGATCTGGTACAATGGAGAGTGAGAAGAAGTGAGTGAGTGAGTGCTGCTCCGGGACCTTTTCTGCAGGGCAGGTTTTTTTTAGAGGCTACAGGACCTAATAGTTTGGTTCCTCGAGGAGTCCTTGAGTAAAATTCTTTCGAGACTCCGTCACTCCATTCACCCATCCCCGTGTGTGTGTGTGTGTGCGTGTGCGTGTGCGTGTGTGTGTATTGCTATACTTGCGAGGACCAAGTATAGTAGAATTTGAAGAAATATACATTGTGAGGACCGTTTTCCTGAAACAACCAGACAAATGGTTGTTTCATAGTTAAAAAAAACTATTTTTAGAGACATGTTTACAATCAGAAAAACATTCAGGTCAGGATTAGACATTTAGAGGTTAGTTTTAGGGATTGGAATTAGAGTTCAACATGATTTATACTGCGCGCCAGTGTCGTGCACCGAAAAACAGCCGATCTATGAGCTCACAACAACGCGTCGCAGCGCGACGCGTTGTGAGCTCATAGATCGGCTGTTTTTCGGCTTTAGGCTTACGGTTAAAAATGGCAATTATTACTTTTAAATGGCATTCATAACATGGCTGTCCTAAAGTGTTGATGTCCTCACAAGTATAGTAATACAAACGTGTGTGTGTGTGTGTGTGTGTGTGTGTGTGTGTGTGTGTGTGTGTGTGTGTGTGTGTGCGTGTGTGTGTGTGTGTGTGTGTGTGTGTGTGTGTGTGTGTGTGTGTGTGTGTGTGTGTGTGTGTGCGTGTGTGTGCGCGCATCGGCCCTATAGCCGTTCGTTCACTGTCACTGCCCTGTGTCTGGTGCTCATTTGGCTGCAGCTAAATCAAACCATCTGCCCGCTCAGACGGTAGAATGTTCGCTTCAACGCGGACACACGCAACCAACCGCCTCTCCCCCACGCCCTCCCTCCCCTCCTTCTCCCTCCCTCCCTCTCTCTCTCTACCTCTCTCTCTCACATTGAGAACAGCTCTAAACGGCAGCGGCCATATCAGCAGATGAAAGACGTTAGCTACCAGCTCCAATCGCTGACCCGACCCTCTCTCTCTCTTTCCCTCTCTCCCCCTCTCTCTCCGTTCAGAGAATTGTCCCAGTCAGCTCTTCCCTTCTTCTTCAGGCCGGTGTGTTGTTGTACTGTACACTGTGGGCTAGAAGGTATAGAGGAGCAAAGAAGGGGTTTAGCCCATTCACACTGGGAGAGCATTTGTGTCATTTTTTTTATTTTTTTTGGCAATTAAAAAAAATAGCAGATATACAAACACGGCTCATAGCAGCTCATAGCGCTATGGCTCATAGCGCGGCTTGTAGATATGCTATTTTTTTGAAAGATAAATCGTGAAAATGTGTGCAAATCTTTGAATATATATAATTTTTTTTAAGCTAACATTTGTAACTCAAATCTTTGCTTCTGGGGGATTCTACAAATGTCTTCTAAATCCTAACATTTTTTTAAAAAACCTATGTTGCTATAATATCAGTGGTTCTCAAACTTTTTCATGTCAATGACCCCCAAAATGATACTGTATGTATTTGGGCCGTGGACCCCCCCATCTCAAAATATTTAGTTCCAGGGACCCCCTCCATGAAGCAAATGTTTGAGTTACAAAAATGTTCCCTTGTAAAAAAATACATATATCAAATATTAACGTTGAAGAATTTTGCAAAAATTGCAGATCTACAAGCTCATAGCGCGGCACTCGGTGCCGCGCTATGAGCTTGTAGATCTGCTATTTTTGAATAGCCCAAAGCAAAGAAATCTTAAAAAACGACATACAGATGCGTTCCCGGTCTCAACGGGTTAGAGTGGGTTTGGGCCTCGCCCAAAACAAACAGCAGACATCCACACCCTAACGCCAACCCCGCCAACGCTCATTAACCCCGCCCCCCCCCCCCCCCCACCCCCCCGCTTCCCTCCTATACTGGTCCTATAATAGTCCATTTCCACCAAAACCAACGTTATAGCAAAGCCTGGAGTCGGACGCTCCAAGACGCCATGGTGGAGGGAGGGAGTGGGGGAGGGGGGTCGATGGGCGATATGGTGTAGGGCAATTGGGGTCCAGGGACCCCCCCCCCCTCTCAGGGGTTCCTTGAGGCGGTTCCATAAATGGACCCTGAGAGTGTGAGAGTGTGTGTCACTCTCTGAGAGTTATGGCTGTCTTTGAAATTTTTGAAAAAAAGAAAAATAACCACCAGAGGAGGATATGATGGTGGTGGTCCGGTTCTGACACGGGGGGGGGGGGGGGGAGCAGTTGTACGTGGT
The DNA here is from genome assembly GCF_963454915.1 of Gymnoscopelus microlampas. NCBI lineage: Eukaryota > Metazoa > Chordata > Actinopteri > Myctophiformes > Myctophidae > Gymnoscopelus > Gymnoscopelus microlampas. The sequence continues at coordinate 3,900 of NW_028155632.1, read as the reverse complement.
GGACGTGCACCGAGATATATGGTGGGGGGGCGGGGGGGGGGGGGGGGGGCGGGGGAGACACACACACACAGACGGCACTCTGTAGCCCCCTGGCCAGGGCCTGAGAACACTTCACTAACCTGATCAGCACCAAGACAAATAGGGGGGTGATTGCTTCCCCGTGGCCCATCTGGCTTCTCTTAGAGCAGAGAGGGGGGGGGGGGTGGGGGTGGGAGGGGAGAAGAACTGGGGTGGGCGGCAGCTTTTAAAATACTGTAGGTGTGTGTGTGTGTGTGTGTGTGTGTGTGTGTGTGTGTGTGTGTGTGTGTGTGTGTGTGTGTGTGTGTGTGTGTGTACGTGCGTGCACGTCGGTGAACGAGTGAGCAAAAGAGAGAGGGGGAGAGAAAGAGAGAGAGAGAGAGAGCCTTTTCATTGCTGCCAATCCACACAGAGTATTTCAAACTCACCGTTGACTTGCCGGCCAATTACAGCCAATCGGTGCTGTCGTCTGGACTGCTTTCGCCCGTCAATAACAACATTTGGTTTTTTTTTTCTTCGGGGAACGTCTGGGGAACTCCTTTAGTTGGAGCCCGGCCCAGGGGCCCATGCAGGGGCTCCTCTGCAGGGGCCCAGAGCACATGCAGCGTCGGCGTTGCACTGGCGGTTCTGACGTTCTCTCTCTGACAGAAGGGAAGTGAGCAGCCATTCCAGCACCGGGGGAATAAAGAGCCTATGATTTAACAGAGGAAATCCACCAGTGCTTTTAGTTTAGATGGAGGGGAAGGAAAAGAGAACCAACCGTGTAGGTGTCAGCCCGCGCGTGCGCGTGTGTGTGTGTGTGTGTGTGTGTGTGTGTGTGTGTGTGTGTGTGTGTGTGTGTGTGCGCGCGCGTTGATCAGTGGTTCTCAAACATTTTAATTTCATTTTAAAACTCCAGTTTGATCAGCATCAGGGATCAGGATTACGGCCACAGACTCCCATTTGGTATGATTTTAATTTTTTATGTCGGGAACCCCATTCTACACTGTAAAATCCTCTGGGTCTGTAAGGGTACAAATGGAACCAAAGGGACCCGTACGGAGCTACGGCCAGATGAGTGTCCATTACGTTAGCTAGAGACCCCCTGGAAACCCCTCAAGTACCCTGTTGAGAACCAGTGTCATAGATCCCATCCCCATGTCCATTGTGAGCCTCTTTCACCACGACAAGTGAATAAAGTACAGCTAAACACAAGAACAAAATAAAGTGTTTCCGACGCTCTTTTATTTGTAAATGTGTATATAAAACATTTATCTCCTATCAAATCTTTTAATTACACCAATATCGGTCATGTGTAGCAGTTTGTTTATTTGATATATATAATGATTTATGGTCTAAAATGAGTAGGGTTAAAGTATAGATGATTTCAACATGCACCGTACATCATTATCAGACGTTGCTGGGCACCGTTAATGCGCCTCACCGCCCCCCCGTCCCGGTACGACTGCACCGTTCGGGCGTTATCGCCGTTTTAGCCAAAAGCCAAAAATCTACAAGCAACGGCCAGCTATTCACCATTCTGCCAGCTGTGGGCAGAATAGCTCGTTTACAGCGTCGGGAATCCACAGCGCCGAATCGGGGGGAGCGCACCCCGCGCCCCCCTAGATGATTAAATATCATAAGATTTTAGTCGACTAAATCTACAATTGATTTAGACGACTAAAACGTTTTTTTGGCGGGCCTGATGACATCGAAATGGCAGATTTTCACTTGGCGGCATGCCGAGAATAGCTGATCTACAAGCTCACAACGCGTCGCACTGCGACACGTTGTGAGCTTGTAGATCTGCTATTTTTGGTCTGTGACACCCGTGCGCACCCATGAGTTCTACTGGATCTCTTCTCCACTAGTCCCTCCCTAACATTTTAGTCTAGTTTGTATTTGTTGACGAAATTGTCAAATATATTCAGTCTTATTTTAGTCATCATAGCTTAGTTTTTATTTAGTTTTTGTTCATTTTTCGTCAGTGAAAAAAAGTAGTTGTCAAACATCTTTCGTCAAAGTTTTAGTGGAGGAAATCAACACTGCTCTCTGGTATCCCAGTTAAAAAACAGGTCGTTGTCAGAAGCAAACATCACAGAGGAATAGAGTCTGCATAGTGCACACTGGATGAAGCTTCAAAGGTATTATTTTGGGCCTACAGTATGTGGAGCCTGGTACAGTATAGCTCCTCCTCTTTCATCCAGACACATGCGGCCCACTCTCAAACCGCTGAGCCACCTGCCCTCCCCCATCTCCACCTGCCCTCACCCACCTCCTACTGCCCTCACCCACCTCCAACTGCCCTCACCCATCTCCATCTGCCCTCACCCACCTCCAACTGCCCTCACCCATCTCCAACTGCCCTCACCCATCTCCACCTGCCCTCACCACCTCCAACTGCCCTCACCCATCTCCACCTGCCCTCCCCCATCTCCTACTGCCCTCACCCATCTCAAACTGCCCTCACCCATCTCCACCTGCCCTCACCCATCTCCACCTGCCCTCCCCCATCTCTACTGCCCTCACCCATCTCAAACTGCCCTCACCATCTCCTACTGCCCTCACCCATCTCCACCTGCCCTCCCCCATCTCCTACTGCCCTCACCCATCTCCAACTGCCCTCACCCATCTCCACCTGCCCTCCCCCATCTCCTACTGCCCTCACCCATCTCCAACTGCCCTCCCCCATCTCCTACTGCCCTCACCCATCTCCAACTGCCCTCACCCATCTCCTACTGCCCTCACCCATCTCCACCCTGCCCTCCCCCATCTCCTACTGCCCTCACCCATCTCCAACTGCCCTCACCCATCTCCACCTGCCCTCCCCCATCTCCTACTGCCCTCACCCATCTCAAACTGCCCTCACCCATCTCCTACTGCCCTCACCCATCTCCACCTGCCCTCACCCATCTCCTACTGCCCTCACCCATCTCAAACTGCCCTCACCCATCTCCACCTGCCCTCACCCATCTCCCACTGCCCTCACCCATCTCCACCTGCCCTCACCCATCTCCACCTGCCCTCACCCATCTCCAACTGCCCTCACCCATCTCCACCTGCCCTCCCCCATCTCCAACTGCCCTCCCCCATCTCCAACTGCCCTCACCCATCTCCACCTGCCCTCACCCATCTCCTACTGCCCTCACCCATCTCAAACTGCCCTCACCCATCTCCTACTGCCCTCACCCATCTCCAACTGCCCTCACCCATCTCCACCTGCCCTCACCCATCTCCACCTGCCCTCACCCATCTCCAACTGCCCTCACCCATCTCCACCTGCCCTCCCCCATCTCCAACTGCCCTCCCCCGTCTCCAACTGCCCTCACCCATCTCAAACTGCCCTCACCCATCTCCTACTGCCCTCACCCATCTCCAACTGCCCTCACCCATCTCCTACTGCCCTCACCCATCTCCAACTGCCCTCACCCATCTCCACCTGCCCTCACCCATCTCCACCTGCCCTCACCCATCTCCTACTGCCCTCACCCATCTCCACCTGCCCTACCCATCTCCACCTACCCTCACCCATCTCCAACTGCCCTCACCCACCTCCAACTGCCCTCACCCATCTCCAACTGCCCTCACCCACCTCCAACTGCCCTCACCCATCTCCACCTGCCCTCACCCATCTCCAACTGCCCTCCCCCATCTCCAACTGCCCTCACCCATCCCCACCTGCCCTCACCCATCTCCAACTACCCTCACCCATCTCCACCTACCCTCACCCATCTCCAACTGCCCTCACCCATCTCCAACTGCCCTCACCCATCTCCACCTACCCTCACCCATCTCCACCTACCCTCACCCATCTCCAACTGCCCTAACCCATCTCCAACTGCCCTCCCCCATCTCCCCACGAGCCTCCGCTCAGCTGCAGAGTGTCACAGACCCCCCGATTCG
>NW_028155633.1:10000-15000 GCF_963454915.1 Gymnoscopelus microlampas | reverse complement strand
GTGTCTGTGAATTTGTTAGTGTGCATGCACGCCAGACTATATCGCACATGTGTGTGTGTGTGTGTGTGTGTGTGTGTGTGTGTGTGTGTGTGTGTGTATGTGTGTGTGTGTGTGTGTGTGTGTGTGTGTGTGTGTGTGTGTGTGTGTGTGTGTGTGTGTGTGTGTGTGTGCCCGCTGGCTGTATGTGCACACATGTGTGGCAGAGGGCCAGGTCTTTTAGCCGAGGGGGCGGAGCAACAGCTGGTGAGACCAGTACCCAGGGGGATTGTGGGTAGAGAGACGAAGGTTATGGCAACTCTCCCGTCGCCACTCTGTTGTGTGTGTGTGTGTGTGTGTGTGTGTGTGTGTGTGTATGTCTGCCAGGGATTTGTGTGTGTGTGCATGTGCCAGGGATGTCTGTGTGTGTGTGTGTGGTATGTGCGCGTGTGCGTGCATGCGTATTTGTATGTCGATGTGTGTTTATGGGAGACAGAGAGAAAGAGGGACATAGAGATAGAAAGAGAGATAATGTTTCTCTGAGCATACAATCATTTGTTGCATCCAACAAAGAGGATGCAACAAATGTGTGTGCGTGTGCATGTGTATGCGTGCATATATATGCTTATGAGTACTTGCGAACCCGTGAAATCTCCCTTTTTTTTAATCCTGTAACCATACCTATCGACTCTACTTTGATTGGAGCGTAACAGTTATTCGAACACATTTTTTTTAAACGATTATTAAAACAAATCTATCATCGATTGTAATAAAACATAATACATTTTAGTGGGAGGTTTGAAATGTACCTTCCATCAGATTTTTTTATGTTGATTCGTAAAAAAAAAAGAAGAAAAAAACCTGCTTCTTGGTTATTCGATGAATTAAAAAAGTGATCAACATAATAATCGCTAAGAAAATAAACTTGTTGCACTTGCAGACCTATCCTGTGATGTCCATCCATGCTGTGTGTTTGATTTGATCTCCTCCATGTATGACTGGTACAGTACCTGTGTGCTGATGTTTGGGTGGGGGGGGGTTGTTTTGCACTCAATACGTGCCTCAGCACACTATGAGTCAGTCAGAGCGTGGAGCGTGAAGTGTGGAGGACTCATGAAGCACGGCTATAGGACGTGTTCAAGAATCAACACGAAGCAAGAACCACTCGTTACATACAAGGTACAAGCAGTGACATGTCGGTGTGGCCGTGTTCCATCAGATACAATACAATCAATACAATGTCGGGTGAAACTCTTTTGTGCCAGAGGCCCCCAGAAGAGAACATTTATAATACTCTAATGCAGGGGTCTTCATCGTTTTTTCAGGCAAAGGACCCCCTAGCTGAGAGAGAGAAGAAGCAGGGACCCCCTCTATATTGTATAAAATTGTGTTTCAGATCAAACTTTTTTTTTACTTGGTCCGTTCTTTTTCCCCTACAGTCTACACCCAAACCTCTTTGCCAAAAATAGCAGATCTACAAGCTCACGCGAGGCGTTGTGAGCTTGTAGATCTGCTATTTTCGGCTAATGATGCCCTCAGAATAGGGATGCTAGGGTTCAAGTGGTTGATGTAAAAAAGCAAATAATTTGATGACCGGCAACGGTTCTGTGTGAAAAAACGTTTTGTTTTTGTAAGTGGTCATAAGTCGTCCTTGGCAGCCAGGGCGTTATGAAGATGTCTTGTCATAAGTCGTCCTTGGCAGTGAGAGAGTTAATATTAAATAATTCAAATTGTACGTAATGTAAAACGGTGAGGTTCTCGCATAAGCCTCCCTTAGGGTTTCTTACCTCACCGGCACAACAACTAACTGTCAACTTTCCCATGGAAAGAACTAAGTTATCATGCATATGTATATATAAACACAGTTGTGCAAATCAAATACTTTTTTGTTTCTTTTGGCACTTGTAGTATAACAAAGTAGGGCTTTAATTTACCAAAAAAAAAACTAAAAAGTTGTAGGAAATATAGAGATTTTCAAGAGGTTTCAAGTGCACACAATAGTATTACTGTACTTAATCAAATGAAATAAGAAATCAGAAAACAAGACGGCAGCAACAGGGAACGTGATAGGAAAGGGGGAGTAGAGAAGAAGAGACTCATGTTGATGAAAGGAAAATGAAACAAAACAAAATGACAGAGGGAGAGGAAAGAGTAACAGTAGACACACTGAAGGAAAAAGAGGAGATGAAAAACGAGTTGAGAACAACTTGTTTTACAAAGACAGAGAGAGAGGGAGAGAGAGAGAGGAGAGTATGGACGAGGGAACAAACTGAATATATTAGAAGCCAAATAAACGTCAAGAAAATGAGGCAGAAACAATGTGTAAACAAGAAACATAATGGTATTAATCAACCAATTGTCCTGAGATCAGTTTAAAAAAAACTCTTCTCCTCCGTGAACATACTGTAATAGAAAGTTAATAAACACACACTGAGGTTTTTAAGTTTTGCATTGCTCCAGAGCCAATTAAAACGCTAGAATAATCTATGGGTGCTGTTATGTCAACACATTCTCAATCCCAAGGCTGCAAACGGGTGACTTCTTGGCACAGGTTTGTCCAAACGTCAAAACGTTTGACTAGAAGGGGTTACCCTCGACGGCACATGTTGACTAGGGGGGATGTGAGTTAGGCTTCTGTCCCTATCCGGACATAACTCGAACAGCGCTGAAGCAGATTTTGCAGCGCTCGGCACGGCGACTCGCTTGCCTAGGTGGCCTAGTGGTTAGAGGGGCGGCCTTGATACCGGAAGGTCCTAGTTCGATTCCCCAATTCATCACATCAATCATGAATCACCGCTGAATAGCCCTTGAGCAAGGCTTCCATGCAGGGTCCGGCTGGAAACAAGTTTCGTACTTAGTCCGACACCCTGGTTAAACAACAAACTTGCTTTGCTTTGCCTAACGGCTCGCTTAGTTGGCGGTCCGCTCGTGGCTCAAGTCCGCTTTAGACGGCGTCCCTCCGTCGTTTTGACAGTTTTTTTTTTGCGTAACCTGAACTTGTTTCAATGTGAAACTAAATTGATAGCCATAATTTATGCTTTGTTGTACAATGGCCTCGTGCAAAAATACAGAAAGTAATCAATCTCCAAGGTTGTAAAGCATTGCATCTTGACGTGTTGTAACCTTTTGTTGTGGCTATTTTTGGTAATTGGATAATTTTATTAAAATTGACCATTTTTTATAATCCATTACATTGATTAGTTCCATTAATTGTTGCACCCATACAGAGAGCTATATGAGTTGTGTGACAGGCACACACGCGCGCCTTTGTGCCTGCGTGTGTGTGTGTGTGTGCTACATGTGTGCCAGTGTGCGTGAGACCTTGGTTGGTCCGTCTTTGAGCTGGGCAAATATTTAAAATAGATGTCATTTCTTGGACTTCCTCCAATAAACTGTACTGACCTCAGGTTTCGCTGTCTCTCTGTGTGTGTGTGTGTGTGTGTGTGTGTGTGTGTGTGTGTGTGTGTGTGTGTGCGTGTGCGTGTGTGTGTGTGTGTGTGTGTGTGTGTGTGTTCGATGGGAGACAGACAGCGTGTTTGATTTCTTTGACATCAGCCCAATCTAGAAGCTATTCCCCCATGCAAATCTCTCTCCATCTCTCCCTATCCCTCTCTCCCTCTCTCTCCTTTCTTTCCCCTTCTCTCTCACTGTCTTTCTCACCCCCCCCCTCTCTCTCCCCTCTCTCTCTCTCTCTCGCTCTCTCTCTCTCTCTCTCTCTCTCTCTCTCTCTCTCTCTCTCTCTCTCTCTCTCTCGCTCTCTCTCTCTCTCTCTCTCTCTCTCTCTCTCTCTCTCTCTCTCTCTCTCTCTCTCTCTCTCTCTCTCTCTCTCTCCTCGCTCTTCTCTCTCTCTCTCTCTCTCTCTCTCTCTCTCTCTCTCTCTCTCTCTCTCTCTCTCTCTCTCTCTCTCTCTCTCTCCCCCTCTCTCTCTCTCTCTCGCTCTCTCTCTCTCTCTCTCTCTCTCTCTCTCTCTCTCTCTCTCTCTCTCTCTCTCTCTCTCTCTCTCTCTCAGACAGACAGTCAGTAATAATAACACATGAAGACAGTCAGAATAAATGAAGACAAATGTCGCCCTCCACCCACTATCATATTCTCTCTCTCTCTCTTTCTCTCTCTCTCACTTCATGTCGCTTTATATCTCTTTCTCCATCACCCTCTGTCACCCCTTTCTCCACGTTTCAGCCAATCTCTCATTCTCTCTCCGATCCACTCTTCTCTCTCTCCCCTCTATTTTTAGAGGGGAGAGCCCTCTCTCTCTCTCTCTCTCTCTCTCTCTCTCTCTCTCTCTCTCTCTCTCTCTCTCTCTCTCAATGTGTTGTGATATATATATATATATATATATATATATGTGTCACAACACATTGTGAGCTTGTAGATCGGCTGTTTTGAATATATCACGTAAGGGATTAAGTGTTTTTTGTATGTTTTCAAAATGATAAACACAATCTGCAATGTAACTTGTAACAACATATATAGTGAAGTAAAAGAGTACAATATTTGCCTCTAAGATGTAAGATGTAGTGGAGTATAAGAAATATTGAAAAATGTAAATACTCAAGTAAAGTAAAAGTACCTCAAATTACAGTACAAGTGTAAAATAGTCAAATAGACAAGACTTAGGATATTTCGATTTTCGATACTTTCATGTCAAGCTGATTACGTAGGGCATTAATTTACGAAAAAACACAAATAGTTAAATATGGAGATGAGAGGTTTTTTGCCCGACGACAACGATATGAACTGATATGTGCAGCTTTGTACAGCAGAGGGGCAATGGAGTCTGATATTACTCAGTGATAACTGAAATGAGCACTGTAATGAGGTGTGTGTGTGTGTGTGTGTGTGTGTGTGTGTGTGTGTGTGTGTGTGTGTGTGTGTGTGTGTGTGTGTGTGTGTGTGTGTGTGTGTGTGTGTGTGTGTGTGTGTGTGTGTGTGTGTGTGTGTGTGTGTGTGATATTGGATGGATGTGTTATTATCACTGTAATCTTTTATCATTAACATAATCAGGATGTGAGGGGGACACATCA
>NW_028155633.1:0-7500 GCF_963454915.1 Gymnoscopelus microlampas | reverse complement strand
TTTAAAGGCATAGTATTTAACTTTGCCCTGTGCCAAGACAATAAATACGTTTTGTTATCCAATCATTTACCTCTATACCACTTGTTGGTCAAGGAACTGTGCACACTTCTTTGTATTTGTACAGTTTAAACCACATTACCCTCTGCAACGTTCTAGAATAGTTTTGCTCTCAAAACGTTATCATAGTTCACTGATTACTTTGAACGTCAATGCAAAACAGGGACTGTTGCATCCAAATCAGTACATTGTTGTTTTTAGCTGGCTTTGAATTGAGATGGATGTGGTTCTGAAACGTCCATTACAGCCCTGACACAATCTCCTCATAACCACAAAAAAACATTCTGTTGCGTAGATCAGTGGTTTTCAACCAGTGGTCCGGGGACCACCAGTGGTCCTTGGGGGGCTACCATGGGGTCCCCAGCTAAATGAGTTAACATAGCCTCAGAATCATTTTAACCACTTAGCTTTGGCTATTCAAAGCAGATAATAGCAGATCTACAAGCAGATTGTATATCTTGTATATCTGCTATTATTATCTATATATTTTTGAAAAATCTTGAAAATGTGTGCAAATCTTTGAATATATACATTTTTCAAAGAGAACATTAACTCAAATCTTTGCTTCTGGGGGTCCCTGGCACAAAACATTTTCAGATGGTGGTCCGCGGCCAAATGTATATCAATTTAGGGGTCCCTGGCATGAAAAAGGTTGAAAACCACTGGCGTAGATCATTGGTTCTCAAAGTGGGGTCCTTGGGGGGGGTTCCAGGGGGTCCGCAGCAACAGTAGTCAATATAGCATCACAATCATTTTAACCACTTTATCCAGGCATTTATACATTGGCTATTTAAAAATAGCAGATCTACAATCGGTTAAAAATGTTATGACATGGGGTTTGATATTGTGAGATGTTCAGATGGGGGTCCGAGGCCAACACACATATCAATTTGGGGGTCCTTGATATGAAAAAAGTTTGAGAACTACTGGCGTAGATGGCAGCGGTAGATAAGTGTGTTCACAGCGTGAAGCAGGTCTTGTGTTGCATGAGGAATGTGTTGCCCTATATGTGCCACCGGGACAAAACAAACTGTGCATTCCCAATCTTGCCCTTTTCTCCCCCCTGAGGTCCATGGTGGTCTTAATCCATTAAGACCATACGTGCGCGTGTGTTACGTGCACAATGTTTTCGACTTGAAACGGCAATCAGGTAGATCGCTGGTTCTCAGGGACTCTCAGGGTTCCTTTAGGGGGGTCTAAACGGACCTTTCCAAGCCTGTAACTCTGACAGTGTACAAATGGAACCAAATCCATTTTATACTGTCAGAGTTAAGGGGAGACGAAGACCTGAGGAAGACTGTTTGAGGTCAAAGCGTTGTGCATTCCATTCACTGCTATGGGAGCATTCTAAACAGTGTGCGGATATCGTTTATTTTCCCCAGTACAAACGCTAAACACGTACGTGTACATATCTGTGTACTCATACACACACACACACACACACACACACACACACACACACACACACACACACACACACACACACACACACACACACACACACACACACACACACACACACACACACACACACACACACACACACACACACACACTCTCTCTATCTCTCTCTATCTCTCTCTTTCTCTCTCTCTTTCTCTCTCTCTCTCCCTGCCGCTTGCCTTTTAGAAAGAACAAATTGTTTTGAATTGACGGTGAAAGACATGCAAATGAGCGAGGCAGGGAAGGCGCTGGGAGGGATGAAACATGACTTCTGCTTGTCTTCTCTTTTGTTCTCTCTTCTTTTATTCGTTATGCCCCCCCTCTCTCTCTCTCTCTGTCTCTCTCTCTCTCTCTCTCTCTCTCTCTCTCTCTCTCTCTCTCTCTCTCTCTCTCTCTCTCTCTCTCTGTCTCTCTCTCTCTCTCCATCCCTCGTAAACAGAACAAATTGTTTTGGAATCGACAGCAAAAAAAAAAGAGAAACAACAAACAAAACATGCAAATGAGCGAGGGAGGAAAGGAGTTGTTTCACTCTCTCTCTCTGTGCTCTCTCTCTCTCTCTCTCTCTCTCTCTCTCTCGCTCTCTCTCGCCCCAGGAGAGTCATAGTAGAATAGGAGTCTCTCTCTCTCTCTCTCTCTCTCTCTCTCTCTCTCTCTCTCTCTCTCTCTCTCTCTCTCTGTGTGTTTCCAGGGTCTACACGGTATGCGGTTGTAATATTAGCCGCTAACACGGACACTAATTAGGTCAGAAATGTTGATGGGCCTCCCAGAGGAGTCTGGGAAGTGTAGTTTTTTTTTCAACTTTACCATTCTGTTTCTGTGTCTATCTCCGTCTCTATCTCTCTCGAGTCTCCTCCTCCCCTTCGCACGTTCTCTCTCTTTCTCTCTTGTCTTTCTTTATCTCGCTCCGTTCCTTTAATTTTCCCTCGGTTACTTTTTTGCTGCACGTAAACAACATAAACATGCACGTACACATTGGTTTTCCGCATAAACACGTACGTAATGTTTTATTTTCCTCTTGTATTCTCTCATGAAGCCTACATATGTGCACGCACGCACGCACGCACGCACGCACGCACGCACGCACGCACGCACGCACGCACGCACGCACACACGCACGCACACACGCACACACACACACACACACACACACACACACACACACACATTCACACTCTGAAGGTCTATTTAATGAAAGCAATTTCAAAATCTTTGTTGTTATATATTTCCATAGTGATTACACTGGTCACCCCCGTGAGACATGTCTGTCTGTCTCTCTGTCTCTCTGTCTGTCTGTTTGTCTATCTGTGTTTGTATATCGTTAATGTCGGTCAGAAACCTTGTATCTCCATATTTCGACTTTTTATGTTATGTCGTAAATTAATACCCTACTTCATTTGGTCAGATCTACAAGCTCACAACAAAAAGCTCACAACAAAAAAACACCTACACACTATCAGCCATATAGAAACATAATAATCAAAATGGCGGACCATCTAAGAGTCAGAGGTCATAGGTCAGACACACCAAGTTGTTCCTCATGAAGAGACACATATGTGTAATAGCCGTTTCAGAGCTGTAGGTCAAACGGTTCATGAGCTATTGCCTGTTCAAATGAGTACTATAGCGCCACCCTTTGGCCAAAGGTTGTGAGTTTTTTTTTCTCTGTAGTTTTTTGATGACCCTCTACCATACTACTGCCGAGTTTCGTAAAAAACGACTGCAGGGTTTGGCCTGGAGCGGCGGAAGAAAAATAAGAAAACTAACAAAAACAATAGTGGTCCCTACACACTACGTGCTTGGCCCCATAATGAAATGGTTTTGGACATCATATTTCATCCTCCAGTACTTCCACTTAACATTCATACATAGTAAAGTCCCCAGTTTTAATGTAACCTCAGAGAGTGAACAAATGGACCCATATAGTTTAAAATCTGGGTCCATTCATACACTGTCAGAGCGCACTGTGAGCTGAGAGACAAGTAAAAACCTAGACACTCACACATAGAGCCATTTTCACACACTTTCAATGGGAGATTATAATTAGCAGTTAAAAACACATTTTCTCCTCCACTCAAGTGGACAGAACATTTCCTCCGTCTCTTTGCAATCAGTGTCATTAATTACAGTCCATATTGTTGTCAATTTTGAGTGTTGCGCACAGAAAAAATCCTCAGTCTTTATTTATCCGCGTGGAACTCAAAGAACCAAATGGACCCTTCGTTTGGTTACATTTCTGCTTTTACAGGACCTCCATTTAAATTATATAGCATTTGCATAAACTTCAATCGGTAAAGATGTAAACCATTCAAGTTGTGTCGAGTATTCCTGTAATATAGGTTGAATCTGTGGTACAGCAGTGGTGGACAGTAACGATGTACATTTACTTGAGTACTGTACTTAAGTATCTGTACTTTACTTGAGTATTTTAGGAGATTTTCACTGGCGATTTTCACTCCAATAAAAAATGTGTACCGTGTAATCTATATTTTCAAAAGCATGTACTTTTGAATACTTAAGTATTTCAAGATGCAAGCACTCCAGTACTTTAACTCAAGTAGAAATTAGACTCATATTTGACCAAGTGTATCTACACTGGTGGTACGGTGCGGCTGTGTGTCTGTGTGTCCATGGCTAATCTCACAAACCTCTGGACTGATCAGTGCCAAATGTTTTGTGCACAATATATCTTTATATATATTTTTTTATATTAACTTGAATTTCATAACGGAAGTCAACAGGGCTTTGATCAGGCTGACACGTTGCCCAAACCTGGAGGCATATCTTATACAGTATGTCATAGCCAACTAATGTCATTAATACGTGATATTACAGGCTGGTGCGTGTGAGTCCTATATCCACATTGGAGCCATGCTGTTCCCGTGTGCAGGGGTCCTCAACAGGGGGTCCTCAAAGTTACCACAGGGGGGCCGCCAAATCTTTTTCTTTTTTTTTTTACATTAACCACTCCAACCCTAGCATGAGAACATTAGCCAAAAATAGCAGATCACTGTGATTGTAGATCTTGTATATCTGCTATTTTCGGCAGAGAAGTTTGGTGTAGAGGGGGGGGGAAAGAGCAGACTAAGTAGCCTACAGAACCAACGGTCAAATTTAGTAAGTATTGGGCTTTAAATTTGGTTAAATGTCTGAAAATACAGAAGATAGAGAAGATAATGTGTAAAAAGAATAAACTAAAAAATAATAATTTACACAACACTGATGATAGTGCTGTCAAACATGTCTATGAAGCTATCTATGAAATCTATGAAAAAGTTTAATCTGCAACACAATGTTATACAGAATGCAGTGGGGGTCCCTGCTTCATCTCTCTCTCCACATCATTGTCATTTTTCCGCAATGGGAAATTATTCCCTACATAATGATGTTTCTTGCAGCCCTTCACCATACATAGCATTTGTGTGGCTGGATGGAAAGTGCCCCTGCCCTGTAATTTAGTGTTTGTGGATTTGAGATGTCACAGACAGAGCCTTCATTATGTTGTCTTTCTGGATAGAATATTAACAGTGTACACATTTATTGATGAAACGCACACAGCTTCTAGGGTTGTCAACCATCCCCTGAAATATTTCTCATTTGGAAACTAAACATTGAAGCGATAAGGGACACACAGTATACTTGGTTCCTTATTTTTGGGGAATCAATCAATGACGCACATCTGGCAAGGTCAAACGGCTCAAAGACTCAATATTACGTTGATTCCCTCAAAAGACGTGTGTGTGTGTGTGTGTGTGTGTGTGTGTGTGTGTGTGTGTGTGTGTGTGTGTGTGTGTGTGTGTGTGTGTGTGTGTGTGTGTGTGTGTGTGTGTGTGTGTGTGTGTGTGTGTGTGTGTGTTGAGAGGTTGTGATCGCTCTGAGTGTCTCCAATATTAAAGTCATACCATTATCTCTGTTAGCATGGTAATCTCTCTCTCTCTCTCTCTCTCTCTCTCTCTCTCTAATTTATTGACACATTGGCCTTTCAGACCATTCCACCCTCTCTCTACCTTGCTCTCAACATCATCTCTTTCCCTCCATTATTTTTCTTCCTTCCGTCTCTCTCTTTCACCTTCCCTATATGTTCTACCCATCTACTTCTACTAATCCTGCTCTCTCTCTCTCTCTCTCTCTCTCTCTCTCTCTCATCTCTCTCTCTCCTCTCTCACTCTCTCTCTCTCTCTCTCTCCATTCATCTGTCTCCTTCTCTCCTTTCTCTTTCTTTTCATTTCTTTCTAATTCTCGTTCTTTCTCTCCCTCTGTGTTTTTTCATCACTCCCTCTGCCTCTCCTCTTTCTCTCTTTGTCCTTTTCTCTCTCTCTCTCTCTCTCTCTCTCTCTCTCTCTCTCTCTCTCTCTCTCTCTCTCTCTCTCTCTCTAACATATTGACACGTTGGGCATTTCGTCGCCCCCCCTCCCCTCTCGTCTCCTCTCTATTGATTGGTTCATTTGATAGTTCTATCACCAATCAGAATGAGTCTGACCTTTTGGACTTGGCAATGATAGCAAGGGGCTCTTCAGGCGTGCGTGTGTGCGTGCGTTTGTAAGTGTGCGAGTATGCATCACAAACGACTGAGGATATGTACTATAAGTGTGTGTGTGTGTGTGTGTGTGTGTGTGTGTGTGTGTGTGTGTGTGTGTGTGCACGCTCGCAAAGTATGCGCATATGTTTGTGACCAGGTGTCTGTACGTCTATCCAAGCTCACTTGTATCCATGTGTACGTGACCGTGTGTGTGTGTGTGTGTGTGTGTGTGTGTGTGTGTGTGTGTGTGTGTGTGTGTGTGTGTGTGTGTGTGTGTGTGTGTGTGGTGTGTGTGTGTGCTGTGCGTGCGTGCGTGCGTGCGTGCGTGCGTGCGTGCGTGCGTGCGTGCGTGCGTGCGTGCGTGCGTGCGTGTTGACCTTTGCTGTAGAATGTCAGATGACTTGTGTGTGTGTGTGTGTGTGTGTGGGGGTTAGAGAGTGTGTGTGTGTGTGTGTGTGGATTAGAGAGGAGACCTGAACACCTCCCCACATATTTTTTACGTCTAGAACACTAAATATTAAAATGTATTAATTTGCATGGCAGTAGAATTTAGAGGATTTGTATTTAAAATAAAATGAACATCCTCGTTCGATATAGCGTTTGTGTATTGTTGTGTATTCTCATCCCATTCACAGTGTCTTTTGTGTCTTTTACACATGCGCACGCACGCACGCACGCACGCACGCACGCACGCGACGCACGCACGCACGCACGCACGCACGCACGCACGCACGCACGCACGCACGCACGCACACGCACGCACACGCACGCACGCACACACACACACACACACACACACACACACAGAGCACCTTAAGTCAACAACAGAATGAATCTGTTGTCACAAATATTCAATCTATTACATTTGAGCCTATAAAAATGTTAATGCAAAGAGCTACTGAAGCAGAGAAGGAGAGAGAGGGGTGGTGGTTGAGGGAAGGAAGACAAACAAGGGAAGGAAGAGAGCGGAGGGAAAGAAGGGACTGGGGCAGAGAGAAAGAGAGAAAGAAAGAGTAACCATGTGGATGTGCAGAATAGAGTACAATAAATGCATTGATTGATTGATTGAATACTAAAAAGACATTAAAAGACCCTTGGGCAGGGCTCGAAATTGCGACTGTTTTGGTCGCAAATGCGCCTGAATTTATTTCTTTTTTACCAAAAAATGTAATTGGGAGCACCTGTGCGATTGCAAATAATTGCAGCGGAAACCAGCCCCAAGGGCCTTGGGGCTTAATTGTGTCCATTGTGGTCCATTGTACTCAATTCATCAGTAAGACATAATACAATACATGATACAATGCATAACGGTAAAAGCTACAGTTGCAGCAAAATGGTACATGTTGTCGCTATGGGGCAAATGGACTCTACGGGTCCATTTGGTTCCATTTGTTACACTCTCAGAGTTAGGGGGGCTCCTGAAATTCGAAAAGTTTGAAAACCACTGGTGTAGACTGACTGTTGTGATGATGAGCGATTCGTTC
>NW_028155634.1:7500-10000 GCF_963454915.1 Gymnoscopelus microlampas | reverse complement strand
AGCTTCCGCCCGAGGCCCCCCGCGAGAGGGGCGGGCGGCTCTCTCCCGGAGGCGTGCACTGCGACGGTCACCGCGGTCCGCCTTTACCACCCAGCCGGTCGAAAGCGTGTTACGGTGGATCGGCAGTCCATGGCCCGGTACGCAGCTGTTTGGTCGGTCGCCGGAGTACGCGACGCGGGCAGGGTTTGAGAAACGGAGTCTCCGGAGCGCGCCTTCGCGCCCCCGCTGCATACGGATCTCCTCGCCGAGCCCCGGCGAGGGGGCTCGAGGCCAGGCCGACAGCGGGGGCCCTCGGGCGGTCCGTGGCAGGACAGCTAGGGCAGACGGGGCGTCTCGGTCTCGCTAGGACGGGGTCGGCCGCGGAGGAGTGCGGAGAAGAGACCACCGAGGCCTCTCCGCACGTGGTTCCTCCGCGCCTGTTCGGGCCCGCAGGCTGCAAGCAGCATCCGCCGGAGCACACGAGGTGCCGGCGGGGCCCTTGCAAGAGGCGGGCTTCGTTTGCCAGTCGGTCAGTGGGTCCCGCGGCGGTGGTTCCACCACGGTTCCCGGGGGTCGCCGTGCCTAGCGACCCCCGGCAGGCCCTCCGTGCGGGCCTGCGTTCCGTCCCCAGCGTCCGCACGCTGGTCCATAAACTCGTTCTGGGAAAAGTTGCCGAGACTACCGGGAGAGAATTTCAAAGGAGGGGGCCATGGCGGAGCCCAGGACCTCCTGGGCTCCAGAGACCTCCAGGGCGCCCGGCCGAGGCGGCGCGCCCGACCCGAGGCCTCTCTCTCGGCCCGGCCTCGGCGCCCGCGCGCCGGTTCCATACACTCGAGCTGGCACGAGTTGCCGGTCTGCCCGGGAGAGAATTTCAAAGGAGGGGGCCACGGAGTAGCCCATCTTCTCCCGGGCTCGCGGAGGAGCTCCAGGGCGCACGGCCGCCCGGCCGTGCCCGACCGGAGGCCTCTCTCTTCCCATACACCCGATGGCCACTGTGGCGTCCAATTTCCTGGTTCTTTCCCCCCTATCGGGGAGGGGGAAAGGGACCCATGGCCACCACCACCGGCGCCCGGCTCGGCCCGCCCGGGCGGCCCCGAGACGGAGCCTCGCCGTCGGCCCCAGCCTCGGCGTCCGCACGCCGGTTCCATACACTCGTTCTGGGATAAGTTGCCGAGACTACCGGGAGAGAATTTCAAAGGAGGGGGCCACGGAGAAGCCCAGCTTCTGCCAGGCTCGCGGAGGAGCTCCAGGGCGCACGACCGCCCGGCCGTGCCCGATCCGGAGGCCTCTCTCTTCCCATACACCCGATGGCCAGCGTGGCCTCCAATTTCCTGGTTCTTTCCCCCCTATCGGGGAGGGGGAAAGGGACCCATGGCCACCACCACCGGCGCCCGGCTCGGCCCGCCCGAGCGGCCCCGGGACGGAGCCTCGTGCCGGGCCTCGCCGCGGCCGAGCTCCATAGGGACCCTCTGGAGCGAGTGGCCGTCTCTACCGAGAGACTTTTTCAAAGGAGGGAGGCAAGGGCGAGCCGGGCGCCTCCAGGGCCCCGGGGTGGGGACGGGGAGGTACCACGCGGAGATCCCAGGAAAGGGGCGCCTCGCGGCGCCCACACTGCCCCGGGACCATGCCCCGTTCTCGGGCAGGGTCCCTAGCTATCCGCTGGCAAAAGTGGCCGAGACTCCCGGGAGAGAATTTCAAAGGAGGGAGCCATGGCGGAGCCCAGAGCTCCTTGGGAGCTCTGGACTCTGAAGAAATCCCGGCTTTTTCCGAAAGCTCCAGGATTTGGGGGGTCTGCGAGGCGCGGGGCGCCCCCGAAAATGGTGCACCAAGTCCGGCCATGCTCCCTAGCTACCCGATGGCAAAAGTGGCCGAGACTACCGGGAGAGAAATTTCACGCATGGGAGGGGCCGGCAGCCCAGGGCTCCCTGGGAGCTCTGGACTTAGAAGAAATCCCGGCTTTTTCCGAAAGCTCCAGGATTTGGGGGGTGTGCGAGGCGCGGGGCGCCCCCGAAAATGGTGCACCATGTCCGGCCATGCTCCCTAGCTACCCGATGGCAAAAGTGGCCGAGACTACCGGGAGAGAAATTTCACGCATGGGAGGGGCCGGCAGCCCAGGGCTCCCTGGGAGCTCTGGACTCTGAAGAAATCCCGGCTTTTTCCGAAAGCTCCAGGATTTGGGGGGTGTGCGAGGCGCGGGGCGCCCCCGAAAATGGTGCACCATGTCCGGCCATGCTCCCTAGCTACCCGATGGCAAAAGTGGCCGAGACTACCGGGAGAGAAATTTCACGCACGGGAGGGGCCGGCAGCCCAGGGCTCCCTGGGAGCTCTGGACTTAGAAGAAATCCCGGCTTTTTCCGAAAGCTCCAGGATTTGGGGGGTGTGCGAGGCGCGGGGCGCCCCCGAAAATGGTGCACCATGTCCGGCCATGCTCCCTAGCTACCCGATGGCAAAAGTGGCCGGGACTCCCGGGAGAGAAATTTCACCCATGGGAGGGGCAGAGAGCCCAGAGCTCCCTGGGAGC
>NW_028155635.1:22500-23792 GCF_963454915.1 Gymnoscopelus microlampas | reverse complement strand
GTACCCTCCTAGCACTGAGGTACAGATAACATCCTAACACTGAGGTACAGATAACCTCCTAGCACTGAGGTACCAGGTAACATCCTAGCACTGAGGTACAGATAACATCCTAACACTGAGGTACAGATAACCTCCTAGCACTGAGGTACAGGTAACCCCTAGCACTGAGGTACAGATAACCTCCTAACACTGAGGTACAGGTAACCTCCTAGCACTGAGGTACAGGTAACCTCCTAACACTGAGGTACAGGTAACCTCCTAGCACTGAGGTACAGGTAACCTCCTAGCACTGAGGTACAGGTAACCTCCTAGCACTGAGGTACAGGTACCCTCCTAGCACTGAGGTACAGGTAACCTCCTAGCACTGAGGTACAGGTAACCTCCTAGCACTGAGGTACAGGTAACCTCCTAGCACTGAGGTACAGGTAACCTCCTAGCACTGAGGTACAGGTAACCTCCTAGCACTGAGGTACAGGTAACCTCCTAGCACTGAGGTACAGGTAACCTCCTAGCACTGAGGTACAGATAACATCCTAACACTGAGGTACAGATAACCTCCTAGCACTGAGGTACAGGTACCCTCCTAGCACTGAGGTACAGGTAACATCCTAGCACTGAGGTACAGATAACCTCCTAACACTGAGGTACAGATAACCTCCTAGCACTGAGGTACAGGTACCCTCCTAGCACTGAGGTACAGGTAACCTCCTAGCACTGAGGTACAGGTAACCTCCTAGCACTGAGGTACAGGTAACCTCCTAGCACTGAGGTACAGGTAACCTCCTAGCACTGAGGTACAGGTAACCTCCTAGCACTGAGGTACAGGTAACCTCCTAGCACTGAGGTACAGGTAACCTCCTAGCACTGAGGTACAGATAACATCCTAACACTGAGGTACAGATAACCTCCTAGCACTGAGGTACAGGTACCCTCCTAGCACTGAGGTACAGGTAACATCCTAGCACTGAGGTACAGATAACCTCCTAACACTGAGGTACAGGTAACCTCCTAGCACTGAGGTACAGATAACCTCCTAGCACTGAGGTACAGGTAACCTCCTAGCACTGAGGTACAGGTAACCTCCTAGCACTGAGGTACAGGTAACCTCCTAGCACTGAGGTACAGGTAACCTCCTAGCACTGAGGTACAGGTAACCTCCTAGCACTGAGGTACAGATAACCTCCTAGCACTGAGGTACAGGTAACATCCTAGCACTGAGGTACAGGTAACCTCCTAGCACTGAGGTACAGGTAACATCCTAGCACTGAGGTACAGGTAACCTCCTAGCACTG
>NW_028155635.1:10000-17500 GCF_963454915.1 Gymnoscopelus microlampas | reverse complement strand
GTTGTAACCTTGTAACAACACGCTCTGGACCTTCCTGCGTTGTAACCTTGTAACAACACGCTCTGGACCTTCCTGCGTTGTAACCTTGTAACAACACGCTCTGGACCTTCCCTGTGTTGTAACCTTGTAACAACACGCTCTGGACCTTCCTGCGTTGTAACCTTGTAACAACACGCTCTGGACCTTCCTGCGTTGTAACCTTGTAACAACACGCTCTGGACCTTCCTGCGTTGTAACCTTGTAACAACACGCTCTGGACCTTCCTGCGTTGTAACCTTGTAACAACACGCTCTGGACCTTCCTGCGTTGTAACCTTGTAACAACACGCTCTGGACCTTCCTGCGTTGTAACCTTGTAACAACACGCTCTGGACCTTCCTGCGTTGTAACCTTGTAACAACACGCTCTGGACCTTCCTGTGTTGTAACCTTGTAACAACACGCTCTGCACCTTCCTGCGTTGTAACCTTGTAACAACACGCTCTGGACCTTCCTGCGTTGTAACCTTGTAACAACACGCTCTGGACCTTCCTGCGTTGTAACCTTGTAACAACACGCTCTGGACCTTCCTGTGTTGTAACCTTGTAACAACACGCTCTGGACCTTCCTGCGTTGTAACCTTGTAACAACACGCTCTGGACCTTCCTGCGTTGTAACCTTGTAACAACACGCTCTGGACCTTCCTGCGTTGTAACCTTGTAACAACACGCTCTGGACCTTCCTGCGTTGTAACCTTGTAACAACACGCTCTGGACCTTCCTGTGTTGTAACCTTGTAACAACACGCTCTGGACCTTCCTGCGTTGTAACCTTGTAACAACACGCTCTGGACCTTCCTGCGTTGTAACCTTGTAACAACACGCTCTGGACCTTCCTGCGTTGTAACCTTGTAACAACACGCTCTGGACCTTCCCTGCGTTGTAACCTTGTAACAACACGCTCTGGACCTTCCCTGCGTTGTAACCTTGTAACAACACGCTCTGGACCTTCCTGCGTTGTAACCTTGTAACAACACGCTCTGGACCTTCCTGCGTTGTAACCTTGTAACAACACGCTCTGGACCTTCCTGCGTTGTAACCTTGTAACAACACGCTCTGGACCTTCCTGCGTTGTAACCTTGTAACAACACGCTCTGGACCTTCCCTGCGTTGTAACCTTGTAACAACACGCTCTGGACCTTCCTGCGTTGTAACCTTGTAACAACACGCTCTGGACCTTCCTGCGTTGTAACCTTGTAACAACACGCTCTGGACCTTCCTGCGTTGTAACCTTGTAACAACACGCTCTGGACCTTCCTGCGTTGTAACCTTGTAACAACACGCTCTGGACCTTCCTGCGTTGTAACCTTGTAACAACACGCTCTGGACCTTCCTGCGTTGTAACCTTGTAACAACACGCTCTGGACCTTCCTGCGTTGTAACCTTGTAACAACACGCTCTGGACCTTCCTGCGTTGTAACCTTGTAACAACACGCTCTGGACCTTCCTGCGTTGTAACCTTGTAACAACACGCTCTGGACCTTCCTGCGTTGTAACCTTGTAACAACACGCTCTGGACCTTCCTGTGTTGTAACCTTGTAACAACACGCTCTGGACCTTCCTGCGTTGTAACCTTGTAACAACACGCTCTGGACCTTCCTGCGTTGTAACCTTGTAACAACACGCTCTGGACCTTCCTGCGTTGTAACCTTGTAACAACACGCTCTGGACCTTCCTGCGTTGTAACCTTGTAACAACACGCTCTGGACCTTCCTGTGTTGTAACCTTGTAACAACACGCTCTGGACCTTCCTGTGTTGTAACCTTGTAACAACACGCTCTGGACCTTCCTGTGTTGTAACCTTGTAACAACACGCTCTGGACCTTCCTGTGTTGTAACCTTGTAACAACACGCTCTGGAACTTCTTACAACACGCCAAGACCCATAGAGAAAGAGAGTTATATGTGTAGTTAGACACACTTTGATCTCACCGCAGAGCGGGCCGCTATGGGCTGTAGTTCCAAACATAGGAACGATCTCATTGAGAACCAGCATTTCCCTGCATTCCATTCTTACAGTGAGAGTCAAGGCTAGTATGGTTTATCCTCAACCTGTGTACAAAGATACTAAGAGGAAATGAAATAAATAAAATAAGATACAAATAAAAGCTCTGCTGGGGTCTAAATACCACTCACACACACACACACTACTACTCAGAATACTGAGGACAGGAGAGGACATGATGGACAGAATACTGAGGATAGGAGAGGACAGCAGTGTACATTAACTCAAGTACTGTACTTAAGTTCAATGTTGAGGTATTTTTGGGGCGGTGTAGCCGCCCCCTATAAGTGAGTTTTGGACACCGACCAAAAGATTTGTATACCCCCTAACCCTTCCATTGTTAATACAAATCGATACTTTTGCAAAGTCAGCCAATCACATTACAGCTAGTGTCATCACCACTAACTGTAATGTGATTGGCTGACTTTGCAAATTCAGGACTGTGATTGGCTAGCGAAACACATGACACATGTGCAGCCCTATGAATAGCAGTATGGACTTTAAAAAAAGTCATTTATCCTTTTTTTAAAGTGAGTCATGTTGTGATGACCACACACCGCCCACTTCACACTAGGGATGGAGCTCGAAAACCGGGTCCATTATATACCCGGGCATGAATTTATCGAGACCCGGTTTTCGATAAGCTTTAGGCTTGTCGAGCCTGTTATCGAGTGTAGCGGCCCAAGACGTCATGTCTAAACTATCAAAACAAGAGGCGATCAAGAAATAAATCTAATCACCCACGCTGGCACAAACATGTTGGTCTAAAAGTGTATTGATAGCTGCAAGTTGTGCCAAACAGCGCTGTCCGTCCCTCAGTCTATCGTTGCCGAAAATGGCAGATCTACAAGCTCACAACGTGGTGCGAACAGACGCAGTGTGAGCTTGGAGATCGGCCATGTTTTGGTGCGTGACACCGTCGTACGATGAAGTATACATTGCGCTTTTAAAGTGACAGTACACACATTAACCGTTTCTTCAATATTATTTTCCAAAAGTAAAAAGGTCACTTGCCTTCTGTCTGTTAGAAAAGTACTGTATTTGAATGCCCTAGTAAAATGTAGTGCACGTGATATATTTTGGTTAAAACAAAGAAAAAAGAATAGAAAAAATAACTATGCATTTTTTGTTTATAAAAAGTTGAAGAGACATGGAGATTTTATAGTAATTATTACAGTACTATTCATAATATAAAGCCATTTAACACTTATTGCACATTATATGAATGGTTGTTTTAATGATAGGCAAAAATATTTTTTTACTTTTGTCATCTTCATTTTTAGATAGTGGTCAGCCACAAACTCACTGTCACAACTGGCCAATAAAAAAAGATACCGGTTCTGTTCAGAATTTTTCGCCTCACGTCTTTTTTCTTAATAATAGAAAAAGATTGATAGTGGGCTCGATAAAAGCTCGGTTCGATAAGCAGGTTCGATAAGGTGCTCATTATCAATAAAAATTAACGAGCTCCATCCCTACTTCACACTGGGTGTGATTGTTTACTTAACTGGAGTATTTCCTATTTTCAATACTTTAGCTCCACTACAATTATTTGAAAACTTGAGTTACTAGTTACTTTGCAGATATAAATGATTACATTATAAAACATATATTAACCACTTTAGCCCTATTTTATACCTTGGCTATTTGAAAATAGCAGATCTACAAGCTCAAAACGCGTCGCACGGCGACGGGTTGTGAGCTTGTAGATCTGCTATTTTCAAACATTTTAGTACTTTTACTTTTGGTACTTTAAGTATATTTTGATGCCAATACTTTTGTACTTTTACTCAAGTAGCATTTTGAACACAGGCCTTTTTACTTGTAACAGAGTATTTCTACGTTGTGGTATTGGTTTTATTTAAGTAAAAATATCTGAGTACTTCTTCCATCACTGCAAGACAGGACAGGACAACGGAGGGACAGAAGGGGAGGAGGAGGAGGAGTGTGTTGTCCCCCCCAACCAGGAGGTAGGAGGAGTTTGAATGAGCAGACAGGGGACAGACAGACATGGGACACAGCACTGATCACCCACTCTGTCTGTGTGTCTACAGGGTGTCTCTATACCACTCTGTCTCTGTGTCTACAGGGTGTCTCTATACCACTCTGTCTCTGTGTCTACAGGGTGTCTCTATACCACTCTGTCTCTGTGTCTACAGGGTGTCTCTATACCACTCTGTCTCTGTGTCTACAGGGTGTCTCTATACCACTCTGTCTCTGTGTCTACAGGGTGTCTCTATACCACTCTGTCTCTGTGTCTACAGGGTGTCTCTATACCACTCTGTCTCTGTGTCTACAGGGTGTCTCTATACCACTCTGTCTCTGTGTCTACAGGGTGTCTCTATACCACTCTGTCTCTGTGTCTGTGTCTCTATACCACTCTGTCTCTGTGTCTACAGGGTGTCTCTATACCACTCTGTCTCTGTGTCTACAGAGTGTCTCTATACCACTCTGTCTCTGTGTCTACAGGGTGTCTCTATACCACTCTGTCTCTATACCACTCTGTCTCTGTGTCTACAGGGTGTCTCTATACCACTCTGTCTCTGTGTCTACAGGGTGTCTCTATACCACTCTGTCTCTGTGTCTACAGGGTGTCTCTATACCACTCTGTCTCTGTGTCTACAGGGTGTCTCTATACCACTCTGTCTCTGTGTCTACAGGGTGTCTCTATACCACTATGTCTCTGTGTCTACAGGGTGTCTCTATACCACTCTGTCTCTGTGTCTACAGGGTGTCTCTATACCACTCTGTCTCTGTGTCTACAGGGTGTCTCTATACCACTCTGTCTCTGTGTCTACAGGGTGTCTCTATACCACTCTGTCTCTGTGTCTACAGGGTGTCTCTATACCACTCTGTCTCTGTGTCTACAGGGTGTCTCTATACCACTCTGTCTCTGTGTCTACTGGGTGTCTCTATACCACTCTGTCTCTGTGTCTACTGGGTGTCTCTATACCACTCTGTCTCTGTGTCTACAGGGTGTCTCTATACCACTCTGTCTCTGTGTCTACAGGGTGTCTCTATACCACTCTGTCTCTGTGTCTACAGGGTGTCTCTATACCACTCTGTCTCTGTGTCTACAGGGTGTCTCTATACCACTCTGTCTCTGTGTCTACAGGGTGTCTCTATACCACTCTGTCTCTGTGTCTACAGGGTGTCTCTATACCACTCTGTCTCTGTGTCTACAGGGTGTCTCTATACCACTCTGTCTCTGTGTCTACAGGGTGTCTCTATACCACTCTGTCTCTGTGTCTACAGGGTGTCTCTATACCACTCTGTCTCTGTGTCTACAGGGTGTCTCTATACCACTCTGTCTCTGTGTCTACAGAGTGTCTCTATACCACTCTGTCTCTGTGTCTACAGGGTGTCTCTATACCACTCTGTCTCTGTGTCTACAGAGTGTCTCTATACCACTATGTCTCTGTGTCTACAGGGTGTCTCTATACCACTCTGTCTCTGTGTCTACAGGGTGTCTCTATACCACTCTGTCTCTGTGTCTACAGGGTGTCTCTATACCACTATGTCTCTGTGTCTACAGGGTGTCTCTATACCACTCTGTCTCTGTGTCTACAGGGTGTCTCTATACCACTATGTCTCTGTGTCTACAGGGTGTCTCTATACCACTCTGTCTCTGTGTCTACAGGGTGTCTCTATACCACTCTGTCTCTGTGTCTACAGGGTGTCTCTATACCACTCTGTCTCTGTGTCTACAGGGTGTCTCTATACCACTCTGTCTCTGTGTCTACAGGGTGTCTCTATACCACTCTGTCTCTGTGTCTACAGGGTGTCTCTATACCACTCTGTCTCTGTGTCTACAGGGTGTCTCTATACCACTCTGTCTCTGTGTCTACAGGGTGTCATTAATGTGCCATGTGGCGCGCATGCCATGTGGGCTGGTGCTGCCGTGTTTCCCCTGGGTCCTAGAGAGCCTGCTCCCAAAGGAGACGCCCCACATGCTGGCTCTGTTCTGTTCCCTCTCTCTCTCTCTCTCTCTCTCTCTCTCTCTCTCTCTCTCACACGTCCTAGACTCTTCTCTCTTCTCTAAAACACCCTGGACAACGCTCCACACGTCCTAGACTCTTCTCTCTTCTCTAAAACACTCTGGACAACGCTCCACACGTCCTAGACTCTTCTCTCTTCTCTAAAACACTCTGGACAACGCTCCACACGTCCTAGACTCTTCTCTCTTCTCTAAAACACTCTGGACAACGCTCCACACGTCCTAGACTCTTCTCTCTTCTCTAAAACACTCTGGACAACGCTCCACACGTCCTACACTCTTCTCTCTTCTCTAAAACACCCTGGACAACGCTCCACACGTCCTAGACTCTTGTCTCTTCTCTAAAACACCCTGGACAACGCTCCACACGTCCTAGACTCTTCTCTAAAACACTCTGGACAATGCTCCACACATCCTAGACTCTTCTCTCTTCTCTAAAACACCCTGGACAACGCTCCACACGTCCTAGACTCTTCTCTCTTCTCTAAAACACTCTGGACAACGCTCCACACGTCCTAGACTCTTCTCTCTTCTCTAAAACACTCTGGACAACGCTCCACACGTCCTAGACTCTTCTCTCTTCTCTAAAACACCCTGGACAACGCTCCACACGTCCTACACTCTTCTCTCTTCTCTAAAACACTCTGGACAACGCTCCACACGTCCTAGACTCTTCTCTCTTCTCTAAAACACTCTGGACAACATTCCACACGTCCTAGACTCCTCTCTCTTCTCTAAAACACCCTGGACAACGCTCCACACGTCCTACACTCTTCTCTCTTCTCTAAAACACTCTGGACAACGCTCCACACGTCCTGGACTCTTCTCTCTTCTCTAAAACACTCTGGACAACATTCCACACGTCCTAGACTCCTCTCTCTTCTCTAAAACACTCTGGACAACGCTCCACACGTCCTAGACTCTTCTCTCTTCTCTAAAACACTCTGGACAACGCTCCACACATCCTAGACTCTTCTCTCTTCTCTAAAACACTCTGGACAACGCTCCAAACATCCTAGACTCTTCTCTCTTCTCTAAAACACTCTGGACAACGCTCCACACGTCCTAGACTCTTCTCTCTTCTCTAAAACACTCTGGACAACGCTCCACACGTCCTAGACTCTTCTCCCTTCTCTAAAACACCCTGGACAACGCTCCACACGTCCTAGACTCTTCTCTCTTCTCTAAAACACTCTGGACAACGCTCCACACGTCCTACACTCTTCTCTCTTCTCTAAAACACTCTGGACAACGCTCCACACGTCCTACACTCTCCTCTCTTCTCTAAAACACTCTGGACAACGCTCCACACGTCCTAGACTCTTCTCCCTTCTCTAAAACCTGGTTCCCAAACTGTGGAACAAACTCCCCATTTTTCGCTGTAATCTGTAAACTCAGCTCTTCAGACTTCACATTATAAAGTGCTTTAGGTAAATGTACTAGATAATAAATGCAGAATTTACC
>NW_028155635.1:5000-7500 GCF_963454915.1 Gymnoscopelus microlampas | reverse complement strand
CTACAGTGTCACTACAGTGTCACTGATGTGTCACTACAGTGTCACTACAGTGTCACTACAGCGTCGCTACAGTGACACTACAGTGTCACTACAGTGTCACTACAGCGTCACTACAGTGACACTACAGTGTCACTACAGTGTCACTACAGCGTCACTACAGTGACACTACAGTGTCACTACAGTGTCACTACAGTGACACTACAGTGTCACTACAGTGTCACTACAGCGTCACTACAGTGACACTACAGTGTCACTACAGTGTCACTACAGTGACACTACAGTGTCACTACAGTGTCACTACAGCGTCACTACAGTGTCACTACAGTGACACTACAGTGTCACTACAGTGTCACTACAGCGTCACTACAGTGACACTACAGTGTCACTACAGTGTCACTACAGCGTCACTACAGTGACACTACAGTGACACTACAGTGACACTACAGTGTCACTACAGTGTCACTACAGCGTCGCTACAGTGACACTACAGTGTCACTACAGTGTCACTACAGCGTCACTACAGTGACACTACAGTGTCACTACAGTGTCACTACAGCGTCACTACAGTGACACTACAGTGTCACTACAGTGTCACTACAGCGTCACTACAGTGACACTACAGTGACACTACAGTGACACTACAGTGTCACTACAGTGTCACTACAGCGTCGCTACAGTGACACTACAGTGACACTACAGTGTCACTACAGTGTCACTACAGCGTCACTACAGTGACACTACAGTGTCACTACAGTGTCACTACAGTGTCACTACAGTGTCACTACAGTGTCACAAAAGGACAGAATAGCTCCTAGATAGACGATCTGTCAACCGTCCTGTCAGTCAAACTGAAAGCACAGCTGTACTGACATGACTGACGTCATGGCAACCGTTTGTTTATTAATAGAAACCACTAATGATCACATTTACACACACAGAGATGTTCATATCTCTACACATCTATATGTAATATGAACATATATTCATACATGAACATGTATATATGAACATATATATTTGTAAAAATCTGAGATTCAGATTTAAAAAAGCTTTAAAAAAATAATAATTCAGGATAAAAAATGTTTTGACTGAATTATTTTCTTTTTCTCTTCATTTTGCAGCAGATATTGTGTGGTGTCAGTGTGGTGTTATAGCAGCACCCTTAACATCACCCATAGCACCCTTAACATCACCCATAGCACCCCTAGCATCATCCATAGCACCCAGAGCAGCACCCATGTGAATCATACATATCACACAATGTGTTTTGTACATAAAGCTTGTAGTCAATAAAAACATCGTGTCAGTGTGAATCTATACTGTTAGCTGCTTTCACACACACACACACACACACACACACACACACACACACACACACACACACACACACACACACACACACACACACACACACACACACACACACACACACACACGTACGCCTAAACATAACAATATAGAAAGTAAGAGGATTATGGATGCAGTGAGAGGAATATAATAATAATATACAAGACAAAAAGGATACAAATGCCTCATGGAGAGAGAGAGAGAGAGAGAGAGAGAGAGAGAGAGAGAGAGAGAGAGAGAAGAGAAGAGAAGAGAAGAGAAGAGAAGAGAAGAGAAGAGAAGAGAAGAGAAGAGAAGAGAAGAGAAGAGAAGAGAAGAGAAGAGAAGAGAAGAGAAGAGAAGAGAAGAGAGGGATGGAGGGAAGGAGAGATGGAGAGGGGAGGGGGAGGGGCCACAGGAAGCACATTTCTATGCATTTCCTCTCATAACAGGAAGAGGCCGGTGGGCTTCCCCTTCACAATGGTCCACTTCTCCTTCTCACCTCCTGTTACCCCCCCCCCCCCCCCACCCCCCACAGCCCCCCCCACACACACATACACCCCCCCACCCCCCACTACAGACCTACTATCTCATTCTGACCCTCATTAGAATAACCTCTGTGGTCAAAATACACACTGTATGATATTTTGGGGGGAAATAGCCTATATAATATACAGTAAACGGAGCCTTGCTCCACAGTTGGTGGTTTTAGGGAGGCAGTGATTACTCTGCTAAGGACCAATTAGTGGCCGATACCTTTCCTCTGGTCCTCACCTCACTGTCCACTGGAAGTGGACAGTGTGTGTGTGTGTGTGTGTGTGTGTGTGTGTGTGTGTGTGTGTGTGTGTGTGTGTGTGTGTGTGTGTGTGTGTGTGTGTGTGTGTGTGTGTGTGTGTCTCTGGGTTGGTGGAGCGTCTATATAAACACAGTTTTCCATAGAGGCAGATATGAAAAAATCTGCATATTAAACTACAGTAACTATAGGATGCAGGTCATATGTTACTGTTATCTACTGTACCACCTATATGTCACTATGTAACTATGACATGAAACACGTGCGTGCGCGTGTGTGCGTGTGTGTGCGTGTGGGTGTGCGTTTGCGTGCGCGTGTGTGTGTGCGCGTGTTTGTGTGTTTGTGTGTGTGTGTATGTGCATGTGTTGAGCATCTGAACAT
>NW_028155635.1:0-2500 GCF_963454915.1 Gymnoscopelus microlampas | reverse complement strand
GAGAGAGAGAGAGAGAGAGAGAGAGAGAGAGAGAGAGAGAGACGTGTCTCTGTCTTGTTTCCTGCCTCAGAAATACACAGACTGTTCTCATCTTCTCTCTTCAGGAGTCAGGACTGACCAATGGTCAACTGTCTCATTAAACTATACATAACATTAAACTAAATGACATTAAAGGTATGGTAAACTATACATAACATTAAACTAAATTACATTAAAGGTAGGGTAAGTGATTTTCTTTGGCTAAAATAAGTGTTAAATAGCTCTGATAGTACTCATTGCTAGAATGTCATTTCTTGTACATTATGTTGAATGTTCATTAACGTTCACTCTCCCCTAAATAGACTAATAAAGTAAATTAAAGTAAACATAAAGTATCTATTTGACTGTATTTATCTATTTGACTGTATTTATCTGTTTGACTGTATTTATCTATTTGACTGTATTTATCTATTTGACTGTATTTATCTGTTTGACTGTATTTATCTATTTGACTGTATTTATCTGTTTTACTACGTCAAGGAAAAGGACAGAAGCTCAACTCTTACATGTCAGGTATAAATCATCCTGCATGTGGTCTAAAACCTGCAATTAAAACATTTATTAGATGAAATATCATCCCAGCTCTCACAGCTTCCTCTTGCAAACACTGTTTTTTTTTTCTTTTTCCCTTAGAAGTGAAAGTTTGCATTTGCTTCCGTGTTTTAATTGCAGCAGCGCAGACAGACAGCTGGCTTCTCCTCCTGTGAGGAACTGTTTCTTCAAACATCTCAGGAATACAAAATAAACAAGAAAACACTTAAAAAGTCTCACAGTGTTTAGGATCCAGTCCAGTCTAGCTTTAGATTAAGACTCTCGTAGACGTATTTTATCCATTCTGACATTTTCAATCTACCAGAGTCTTAGCTCCAGTTTCCACTGGATTTTCAGCTCCAACGCCTGTAGTTCTCCATACATGTACAAACGCTAAATATAAGGTGCTTACCTGCTTGCCCCAAATGTTAACTCGCCCTACGGGGTAGTTGCTCAATGTATTAGTCCATATTTTACAATAAATAAGTGTTTTAATCCCGTCTGTGGCCGATTCTGTTGGAAATTCCCAATGGGCGGTATGACGAAGAGCATCCGGAATTACACTCAATGTAAACAGGAAGTAAGCGGGGAAACAGGCGAGATGAAAACACTTCTTTATTGTAAAATATGGACTAATACATTGCACAACTACCCCGTAGGGCGAGTTAACATTTGGGGCAAGCAGGTATTCAGCATTTGTACATGTATGGAGAAATACAGGCTTTGGAGCTGACAATCAAGTGGAAAGTGTGTGTGTGTGTGTGGGGGGGGGGTGTGGGGGGGGGATCAAATACATCTAGAGTCCAGATTATACCTCAGCCTGTTGTGTTCTAAAGCTTCTGCTCTGATAATAAGTAACGTTCCTCTGACACACAGCACACCTAAGACCTGTCTGACTACCTCACTAGAGTGAGACATGTACCTGTCTGACTACTTCACTAGAGTGAGACATGTACCTGTCTGACTACCTCACTAGAGTGAGACATGTACCTGTCTGACTACTTCACTAGAGTGAGACATGTACCTGTCTGACTACTTCACTAGAGTGAGACATGTACCTGTCTGACTACCTCACTAGAGTGAGACATGTACCTGTCTGACTACCTCACTAGAGTGAGACATGTACCTGTCTGACTACTTCACTAGAGTGAGACATGTACCTGTCTGACTACCTCACTAGAGTGAGACATGTACCTGTCTGACTACCTCACTAGAGTGAGACATGTACCTGTCTGACTACTTCACTAGAGTGAGACATGTACCTGTCTGACTACTTCACTAGAGTGAGACATGTACCTGTCTGACTACCTCACTAGAGTGAGACATGTACCTGTCTGACTACTTCACTAGAGTGAGACATGTACCTGTCTGACTACTTCACTAGAGTGAGACATGTACCTGTCTGACCACCCCATTGGGATGCTATCAATGCATTGAATGGGACTTTATCACGTTTTATCAGACCATTGAATGGGTGAGTCTTCTAGCTTCACACCAAAGACTCATATTTTGCAAACGTTTGCAAAAATAACTGCCAAAACAGCAAATCTACAAGCTCACAAGGTGTTGTTGAGTAATGCACAGTGAGCTTGTAGATCTGTTATTGTAAGGCTATAATCATCCCAGAATATGGATGCTTTGGTTTCAGGTGCTTAAGGAAGCAATCAATGTGTTCCTCATGATCACACACACACACACACACACACACACACACACACACCACACACACACACACACACACACACACACACACACACCCACACACACACACACACACACACACACACACACACACACACACACACACACACACACACACACACACACACACACACACACGTATATGTATGTGTATGTGTTCATATGTGTGTTCTCATGCTCACACAGTAGCTCTGCTCTGAGCCTCACAATGAGTCCCAGACTCCCAACA
>NW_028155636.1:137500-144700 GCF_963454915.1 Gymnoscopelus microlampas | reverse complement strand
GCTGCATAAAAATTCTATAATATATAAACTTGATAAAAAACAATCTGATTGAGAGAGAGAGAGAGAAAAAGAGAGAGAGAGAGAGAGAGAGAGAGAGAGAGAGAGAGAGAGAGAGAGACAGAGAGAGAGAGAGAGAGAGACAGACAGACAGACAGACAGACAGACAGACAGACAGACCAGGGCTGCACTAGCCTTCCTGCTTTCGTGTAGGCCTATAGAGGGCCAGGTTTAAAATCAGCGCGGAGGAAATCAATGAAAGATTTAGAACAGGGGTTTTCAACTGACTTTGACCCAGGGACCACCATCCTGACTAAGAGAAACCTGTAGACCACCACTATTGTGCGTGACGGGTCCATCATAGACCCACCTCACTTTTTTTCCGATATTCCGATATTGTCCAACTCCTAATTTCCAATACCGATATCAACCGATACCGATATACAGTATGCAGTAATTGTCAGGAACATCACATATCTAATCAAATAAAATAGCTATAATATCAACATAACATCTAAAAGTAGAAAAAGTGCTCCTCGGAGCACAGGTCTCCGCCAGGTCACGTCGGTTATTGTACTGGTGGCGAAGTGAGTCCTGTGACTCAATGGCGAGTCCCACTAATCTTAGATTAGATGTTGGTCTATTTGACATTGCAGAAGCATAATCGCTTTGATGCCTATAACATTAACGAGCGTCAACGACTGTCAGCTGGACACAGACACACACACCTGCCCTCTGCAGGGCTCTAATTTGAAAGTGACTGGGGTCTGTCTCTTTTCTCAGCAAAAGCCCTTGAATGAATGAATATGATGGAATATGATTAAGGATTACTGTGATTATGGAAAGCTCACATTTCATATCACACATGCCATACAGTCAGAACTCCTGAAACTTATTAAAAGCCAAAAACAAAACAAAAAAAAATCTGAATTCATGGGCAGGGATGTTGAAACAGCCCTGAGCTCAGGCCCTAGCTGCTTACGTTGTTCAGTCTCGTCCTTCAATAGGCTCTAGTCTACGCACAAGACCTTCACAGGTTGTTACCAATTACACTAATGAAGGCTCTGTTCCATTCTGCTCAAACAGAGTCAGGGTGTTGACTTTAGGCCTTGGCTACACGTACATGGATCTTTTACTAAACGGATATTTTAGTCCTCCGTTTTTAAAAAGAATCCCTGGCCACATGACAAAGATAAACAAAAATCCCTGTCCACACATAGACGCAGAAACGCATCGATCAGCTGCATGTTTCAATTTTATATCAGATTTTATATTTACATTTATTTTATAATTATATATATGAGGGGCCAAATACAAATACATTTGTAATCACATGTTAAGGCCCAATACTGCAATATCTGCATTATTTTAATAGCATACGTGAACAGCATACGTGAACATAAACGAAAACAACATTATTAGGGCGCAGCTGCAGCGCAAACAGTAGCCATGGTTCACATGACGCTGTCGAGTCTCTGGTTTATAGTGGTGTTCGGTTTTTTTTACATTGCCAACACTCACATGTACATAAGCGTTCAGATTTCAAATATAAAGTGCTTACCCCTGAGCCACGGATGTTACAAGGCAATCCGGACCGTGATAAGTACCCGTATCTCCCGTATTGTTCAATAAAAAGCATTTTAATCCCATCGCCGGCCATTTTCTTTTTCTGTTCTTTTATTTTGGTAATGTATCAGAGTGCAATACACCTTCCAACCATTGGTGTCGCATGGTTGAAAGCATCGGAGAAAATTTTGAGAAAATGGCCGACGATCGGATTAAAATGCTTTTTATTGAACAATACGGGAGATACGGGTACTTATCGCGGTCCGGATCGCCTTGTAACGTCCGTGGCTCAGGGGTAAGCACTTTATATTTTAAATCTGAACGTTTATGTACATGTGAGAGTTGGCAATGTAAAAACATCGAACACCACTATAAAGCAGGGACTCTCGGCACCGGGGCGATTGTGTTTTAGGACGACAGACCCCACATTCAATCTGTGTGCGCGCCGTGTGTTCTACTTGGCGCAGAGAAAGAGGGTTTTCGTCACACAGTGAATGAGCTACTTTTCCCACCACTGTCTTATTATTAAGTATGACATTATTTAGCCATAAATGAGCGTGCCTTGTTTCATAGACTGTAAGTGTTGCTCTCTCTCTCTCTCTCTTCATTTATTATAATGACCATGAGCGGTCCGGTGTTTATGTATTATTGTATTATTACTCTCCGCCAGGAGAGTATTGTTATCACTGCGTTTTCACTTTCTAAACATGACACACCGATTGGTCAAGCCTCACGTGACACGTGAAATACTGTGATCTGATTGGCTAGTGACGCCACCGGGCCTATATATACATGGCATCACTCTGACAGTGTCTCCGCCACTGTCAGAGTGAGGTAAGACGGGAACCATGAAATGGCTGATACATAATTGGCAGATAGGACAGATAGGACATTTATATAGACAGGAGGGATATGACATAGGACACTTATACAGACAGGAGGGATAGGACACTCACACAGACAGAACGGAAGAGGACACTTACCCAGACAGGTTGGATAGGACACTTACATATACAAGAGGGATAGCGACCTATAAATACATGTGTCACTGTGATAAGCCAGATTCCAATACCGAAAATCCGGCCACTAGCTCACTCCCAGACCTTCGAACCGGAAGTAGTCAAGTAGTCGCGGTCCAATTGTTCCTATCTGTCTTATTGGACAGATAGGACAGATAGGACACTTATATAGACAGGAGGGATATGACACTTACATAGACAGGACGGATAGGACAGGAGGGATAGGACACTTACACAGAATGAACGGAAGAGGACACTTACCCAGACAGGATGGATAGGACACTTACATATACAAGAGGGATAGCGACCTTCGCGACCTTCGAACCAACACAAGTCTTCTGGCGGAGAGTTGTGCTCCGAGGAGCACTTTTTCTAGTTTATTATTATAATGACCATGTGCGAATGCGCGATGACGTCATCGTTTCTCAAAATCTCCGGATTACATGTCCACACAGATCCACTGAAACGCATGTTTTGGAAAACCTTCACTTATTTATCCGTTATACCCCTGAGCCACGGACGTTACAAGGCGATCCGGACCGCGATAAGTACCCGTATCTCCCGTATTGTTCAATAAAAAGCATTTTAATCCGATCGCCGGCCATTTTCTCCCAATTTTCTCCGATGCTTTCAACCATGCGACACTAATGGTTGGGAGGTGTATTGCACTCTGATACATTACCCAAAAAAAGAAAAGAAAAAGGAAATGGCCAGCGTTCGGATTAAAAAACGTTTTATTGAACAATACGGGAGATACGGGTACTTATCGCGGTCCGGATCGCCTTGTAACATCTGTGGCTCGGGGGTAAGCACTTTATATTTGAAATCTGAACGTTTATGTACATGTGAGAGTTGGTAATGTAAAACAAATCGAACACCACTATAAACCAGAGACTCGGCACCGGTCATGTGAACCATGGCTATACTGTTTGCGCTGCAGCTGCGCCCTAATAATGTTGTTTTCGTTTATGTTCACGTATGCTGTTCACGTATGCTATTAAAATAATGCAGCTATTGCAGTATTGGGCTTTAACATGTGATTACAAATGTATATGTATTTATATATAAATTAAATGTAAATATAAAATCTGATATAACATTGAAACTTGCAGCTGATCAATGCGTTTCTGCGTTTACGTGTGGACAGGGATTTATCTTTGTCATGTGGACAGGGGTTCTTTTTTAGAACGGAGGACTAAAAATGTCCGTTTAAAAAGATCCATATACGTGTAGCCTAGGCCTAAGTCAGGGTGGTGGTCCCTGGTTCATAAGCAGTTGAAAACCCCTACTCTACATGCTGTCTCTTTCAGTGCATGACTTTACATTTGTTCAAGTTCTGTTCAAGTTGTTCAAGTTGTCTCTCTCTCTCTCTCTCTCTCTCTCTCTCTCGCTCGCTCGCTCGCTCTCTCTCTCTCTTTACACACTAAAACGCACGCACACACACTAAAACGCACGCACGCGCGTGCGCACACACACACACACACACACACACACACACACACACACACACACACCTCCTCTCCTCTCCTCTCCTCTCCTCTCCTCTCCTCGCTCGCTCTCGCTCTCGCTCTCTCTCTCCGCACACACACACACACACACACAAATAAATGATAAATGTTTATATTCTCTCATGTGTTTAAACCAGTGGCGTTCCCAGAAATTACATTTAGGGCAGGCGAGATGAAAACTCCGGGAAAATGGGGGAAATCTTGGGGCACACAAGTTAACAACAACAATAAAAACAATATGCAAGTATAATCAATGAATCAATTAATTATTCAGCGGTGGTGGCTCAAGCTGCTCTCAGACTCAGAGCCCCTTTTATGCCAGGTGAGTAGGCCTACGGGTGATGGCCCAGACCCCCACACCTGGCACTCCTGGCACCCCATGAAGATAAAGGCAACATTTGCATCACTATAGGCGACGTCGCTCTGCTGAATGGATACGGTAGTGATTGCCTGCCCGCGTGAAGGTCCGACGGCCACTACTCTCTTTGGATTTTTTTCACTGCCAGTTTTTCAGTCTTTTACTTTATTTTCTAGGGGAGGCTAGATTTTAGTTGGGCAGGCGGCCGCCTGCCCTGCCTCTATGGTGGGTACGCCACTGGTTTAAACATCATTTTGACACACGCCTGCTGTGTCTGTTGGTTGTCTTGTCTTTTTGGCAATAGTTTTGACTGCACTAGCCCTCTAACTGGCCTAGAGAGGCGGGTTTAACATCGTCGGCGAAAGAATGCGGGTGATTGGTTCACCGATCTGTCCGTCAGCCCCCGCCCGTGTGTGTGTGTGTGTGTGTGTGTGTGTGTGTGTGTGTGTGTGTGTGTGTGTGTGTGTGTGTCTGCGTATGCGTCTGCATCTGTGTCTCTGTATCTCTCTATCTCTATCTCTATCTCTATCTCTATCTCTATCTCTATCTCTCTCTCTCTCTGTCTCTCTCTGTATCTCTCTATCTCTCTCTCTCTATCTCTCTATCTCTCTCTCTCTCTCTCTCTCTCTCTCTCTCTCTGTATCTCTCTCTCTCTCTCTCTCTCTCTCTCTCTCTCTGTCTCTCTCTATCTCTCTCTCTCTCTCTCTCTCTCTCTCTCTCTCTCTCTCTCTCTCTCTCTCTCTCTCTCTCTCTCTCTCTCTCTATCTCTCTATCTCTCTATCTATCTATCTATCTATCTCTCTCTATCTCTCTCTCTCTGTATCTCTCTATCTCTCTCCCCCCCTCCCTCGCTATAATATAATGATATAAGTTAATAAAGTGCTGTGTATAATATATGTGTCTATAATATATCATACAGTTATATAAGTTAATAAAGTGCTGTGTATAATAATCAAAGTGTCGTCCATAGATCTCTGTGAAGATGGCTGGAAATAGGCACATCCTGCTAATAATACTGGGTTGGTATTTATTACTATTACTTTCATAATGATGTTGTTCACTTGAATTTTGTAATATTGCAGTTCACCATTTAGCAGTGGTGTAAAGTAACTAAGTACATTTACATTTACATTTACATACATTAACCACTTTAGCCCTATCTTATACCTAGGCTATTTGAAAATAGCCAATCTGTGAGCTTTTAGATCTGCTATTTTCAAACATTTTTTGTACTTTTACTTTTAGTACTTTAAGTATATTTTGATGCCACTACTTTTGTACTTTTACTCAAGTAACATTTTGAACACATGTAGGCCTTTTACTTGTAACAGAGTACTTTTGTATTGTGGTATTGCTACTTTTACTTAAGGAAAGTATCTGAGTACTTCTTCCACCCCTGGCCTATACATACAGTAGATCTTTAGTAGGAGGTTAATTGTGTCTCTGTCAGACCCCCTTTTAAATCCCTGAATCTAGTTAAGTTCAATCTGTTTTTACCTTATGGTAGGATGAGGTATAACGGGCTTAAGTTGTTCATGTTTTATGTGATGTTTTTAATTTCTGGTCTCTCTCTTACAGCTTTTGGCGAGCCCAGTGTGAGCGGGCCAGAGGGACATCACATGATCATTGGAGGAAAGCCAGCCAAAGCAGCCTTCATGGGGGCCATTCTTCAGACGAATTATATATGCCCGGCTACTGTCATCAGCAACCAACACATGGTGACGGCCGCTCACTGCGTCGCGTACGTTTATTTGTTCATTACTTCTTCTTCAGTCCATTTTTCAGCATATAAACTATTTTTATTTAGGCTTAGATGTAATAAAACATAGTTCATACAAATGTTAATAATTGGTGTGAATGAAAGGATTCGCTTTTGGATTCCTCGCTGTTTTAATCGATTGTTTTATTGACCCATTTATACATTCAAAAATTGCAGATATACAAGCTCATAGTGCGGCACCGAGTGCCGTGCTACGAGCTTGTAGATCTGCTATTTTTGAAAAATCATGAAACATATTTTTTTATATTTTTTTCCAAAAAACTGTTAGGATTTAGAAAATGTTTAGAAGCGGCCTCAGGTCTTAATGGGTTAAATTGTCTCTCAGCGGCAGAGACCTAATATTTGACATTGTTCTCTCTCAGCGGCAGAGACCTAATATTTGACATTGTTCTCTCTCAGCGGCAGAGACCTAATATTTGACATTGTTCTCTCTCAGCGGCAGAGACCCAGGGTGGCTCTCAGTCCTCTTGGGCCAGACCGATCTGGACGGACAGGGCGGACGCAAAGTAGCCGTGAAGGATATCTTTCTCTGTCCCGACTACAATCATCAAACCAATGAGAACGACTGTGCTGTGCTGCTCACTGACTGGTTTCCGTATACTGACAGGATCCAACCACTGCGCCTTCCAGGCCAGGACAGCGTGCTCCACCCGGGACAGAAAGGCATCGCTCTTGGGTGGGCCTTGAAACATGAGACAGGTTAGTGTTAGGTTAGAACTATTAGCATGGATTCAGTTAATTTATACTTGCGCTTCTGAGCTTGTAGATCGGCAGTTTTCTCTATTGAAATTTCTATTGAAATTTGACTCTTTTAAGTAAAAGTAAAAGTGTCAATACTGCAATGTAGAAATACTCTGTTACAAGTAAAAGTCTGGAATTAAAAAAGTACTTGAGTAAAAGCACAAAAGTATTGGTATCAAATTGTACTTAATATACCAAAAGGAAACATAATCGTTTATGCAGAATGTCCCA